>NW_026882371.1:0-39310 GCF_032173495.1 Musca vetustissima
TGATGGATAAAATTTTTGAAGTTATTCACAATAAGGGAGGCCCTATCCATTATTTATAAAAGTTATTTTTTTATTTAAGTTTTAAAAATAAATTTATCTAATTTTGTAAAAGTGCGTCTATAGTTATGCAACACCAGTAATTTTGAAAGTGCAGAATTCGGCGAAACCATAAAGAATAAATTAATTATTGTTGTTGCATAATATGTGTTTTGGATCGTTTTATTGTGAACCATAACTTAAGGGGTCCATTTTATTTGTCAACTAACATACCAATTAAATTAAAGCTGCGTCTATAGTTATGATACGCAGTATATATATATATATATATGGAAGTTATACCAAAACGTTGACAAATATTGCTGTACATATAGACACTGGTATTTATGTGTAATGAAGGGTTCAATCCCACATGGAACTACATATTTGAACGCTGGAAATAATATTGGACCAATATTTATCATTTCAAAATCATATGAAATTACAGCTTATTCGTTCGGAAAGTTTTTAAAAATCCTATAAATACCAGTAAATGTGGATACCGTTCTTATCAAATGATTTCAGGCGTATACGAGTATGTAATATAAATTGCATGAAATCGGGCGAAATAAAATATGTGATATATATAGGTATTTGAACCTTTTTTAATCAATCCATACGCACGTCATTCTAAAATCTATTTTCGTGCCAATGGGTATTGGTTCATGATTTCTTGAAATCGGACGAAAATATATATATATGGGAGGTGTATCTAAATCTAAACAGATTTTCTCCAATTTCAACTGTTTCAATTTTCATTTTGTTTAGATGTTAAAGTGACCTGTACTTTGTTTACTATAACATAGGCAGATAAGCGCTCATGTGATTCTATGCATATTCTCTATAACAAACACAGAGTGGTGTAGGGTATAAAAAGCATGGTTTAAGGGTATAAAAAGCATGGTCCCTACCAAAAATTATTAATATTCGCACATTTTCACGGTGTTAAAGTGTATATCCATTAAAAAGTTCTGAAATTTGTATTATAGTTAACATAATCCGTTTTTAGAAATGTCGGTATAGGTCCAGTTTTTGGTATGTTCCCTATATTTTCATTTCTAGTACCTGTCAGTATATCTATGGTGGAGGGTATCCAAAGTTCGGCCCGGCCGAACTTAACGCTTTTTCACTTGTTTATATTAAAATAGTTAACAGATTTGTTCCTGTTTTTGGGGTTACCTCCATATACCCGTATTCCACCATAGTATGGGGGATATGCTTTACTCGAAATTGTCCGTTTGTACCCTACATAGTATGGTCGATTTATCCATCTGTTATAATCATTCTTCCTGTGTAGAGTTGTGTCGTTCCGGAGCGAACTAGTTCAAAGGAACTATTCCGATTCAGGAACGACCGGAACTAGGTCCAGATCTTTCGTTCACCTAGTTCCTTTTGTTCCAGTCGTCCCTTCTTGCTCTCACATAGTTCCTTTTGCTCCATCGTTCCTTCTTGCTCTCGTTCACATAGTTCCTTTTGCTCGCTCGATCCTCTTTGCTCTCGTTCCTTTTGCTCCGTCGTTCTTTTTTGCTCCCATTGTTAAATTCGTTCCACCAACTCATAAATGTCAATATTTTTTGCTCCCGTTGTTAATTTCGTTCCATTATCTCATATATGTGAATCAGTTAATGTAACATTAGCTGTCTCGTACTGTATAGATGAATGAAATATTCCGTGTAATAAATAATAATGTTGAAGCTCTCTAAATTGAGAAGACCAAAAATTTTAAATATCATAATATTTCTTGACAGTGACAGGATTTGGTACACCATTTGTATGAAATTTGAATATATATCAGTTATATTTACATATGTATAATGATTTAAATCTATCGTGACACACGTTATTCTACTCACAATACGAATTTAGAGTGCATTTCAAGCAAAAAAAAAAAAAAAAAAAAAAGAAGAAGAATCATGAACGTTTCATGTACACCAAAGTCACATATATCTTTCGATTTGCAAGAAATTTGGCCTAACGTAAATTTCTTGCAAATCGAAAGATATATGTGGACTTTGGTGCACCATTTACATGAAATACATGGACGAAACTATATATTCGACCTATATCTAAATCTTGACGATTTTCACGAAACTTGGCAGACATCACTCTAGGCTCAATTCATGCCCAATTTTGTGCAAATCGAAAAGATATATGCAAGAAATTTGGGTAAATTTCTTGCAAACTTTGGTGCACCATTTACTATATATGAAATTTTCACGAAACTGACTAGGCTCAATTCATGCCCAACTATATATGGAAGAAACTATATATATATCACCAAAGTCCACATATATCTTTCGGTATGCACGAAATTTGGCATAGCGTACAAAGTTCTTATGTTGTATAGCGTACTGAATTTAAGTCAGAATGATGTTTGTCAAGTTTCGTGAAAATCGGTTGAGATTTAGATATAGCTACCTTATATTATAGATTGATTTTAACTAATTTACGCACCAAGAAACCATTATGTGCCAGATAGGAACAAAACGTACTGAAATTAGTATAACCTTGCAAGAAATTTGGCCTAACGTAAATTTCTTGCAAATCGAAAGATATATGTGGACTTTGGTGCACCATTTACATGAAATCGGACGAAACTATATATTCGACCTATATCTAAATCTTGACGATTTTCACGAAACTTGGCAGACATCACTCTAGGCTCAATTCATGCCCAATTTTGTGCAAATCGAAAGATATATAGGGACTTTGGTGCACCATTTACATGAAATCTGACGAAACTATATATGGAAGCTATATCTAAATGGTGCTCCAAAGTCCCTATATATCGTGCAAATCGAAAGATATATAGGGACTTTGGTGCACCATTTACATGAAATCGGACGAAACTATATATGGAAGCTATATCTAAATGGTGCCCCAAAGTCCCTATATATCTTTCGATCTGCACGAAATTTTGTATAGTGTACTGAATTAAGTCTAGAATGATGTGCGTTAAGTTTCGTGAAAATCGGTCAAGATTTAGATATAGCTCTCATATATAGTTTCGTCCGATTTCCTGTAAATGGTGCACCAAAGTCCCTATATATCTTTCGATTTGCACGAAATTTGGCTAACGTACTCAAGTGAGCCTTGAGTGATGTCTGCCAAGTTTCGTGAAAATCGGTCCAGATTTAGATATAGCTGCCATATATAGTTTCAGCCGATTTAATGTAAATGGTGCACCAAAGGACCTGTATATCTTTCGATCTGCACGAAATTTTGTATAGTGTACTGAATTAAGTCTATAATGATGTGTGTTAAGTTTGCTGAAAATCGCTTCATATTTAGATATAGCTTCCATATATAGTTTCGTCCGATTTCATGTAAATGGTACACCAAAGTCCACATATATCTTTCGGTATGCACGAAATTTGGCATAGCGTACAAAGTTCTTATGTTGTATAGCGTACTGAATTTAAGTCAGAATGATGTTTGTCAAGTTTCGTGAAAATCGGTTGAGATTTAGATATAGCTACCTTATATTATAGATTGATTTTAACTAATTTACGCACCAAGAAACCATTATGTGCCAGATAGGAACAAAACGTACTGAAATTAGTATAACCTAACCTGTGACAAATTTCCTTGAAATCGGTTCATATTTGGATATAGCTTCCATATACAGTGGTGGTCACGTAATTAAAACATTTACTGTGGTAAACATTTTTTGATGAGCCCTTGATTCATTGGAAGTATTTTTGAAAAATTTTTAATTCAGAACACTTCGATATACTGCACTTAAGGGAACCCCCCCCCCATTCTCGATTTTTTATTTTTAAGAGTTTAAATGGGCTGGTAAATGAATACCAATGCTTGTTAAGGTTTGTAACTTCGCACATATATATTTGAAGATTTAAAAAAGAAGAAAAATAATTTACAAAAAATTTTTGTTGTTGTTTTGTTGTTGTTTTTTGTGATCAAAGAAAAGTCCTTATTTTTGATGGCGGGCATGATAACTCCTCACTGGAACATCGGAATCCGAAAATTCCAACGGTGTTAGAAAGAGTACATGTCTGGCTCTCGTATGAACTAGGATTATTGACTTCGCTCTAAAATTAACAAAATGGCGGAACTTTGAAAAAATATTTTTGGAAAATCGCCGATTTTTTTACCAAAAACCAAGTTAAAAAATAAGGAAGATCTTCACCGATTGGCTTTATCCTAGTTCATACGATAGCTATAACCTCACAGAGAAACGTGTAAAAATTTGAAATCGATTGGGTTATTAGTTTTTGAGTTATCGTGCCTGCCATTCGCAAAAAAATGTTTAGAGAAAAACGCGTTTAAAGTTTGAGAAGCCCTTCAGCCGTCACTTGATGCTGACACAATAAATCGGCTATATCTTCAAGAGTTCTTGAGATTTTTACTTGAAATTTTGCAGGGACATTCTTGAATTAGTGTAGATTGGAATTAAGTCAACAACAATTTTGACCCCGAGAATGGGGGGGGGGTCCCCTTAAGAGATTTAGTGTGAAAATAGAAAATTATTGCATGTAATTTTTCCATAAATAACGGTTTTTATGAAAATATATCGACTTTGAAGTGGCCATATAATTAAAACATTGTGTGATTTTTTACTGTTTTAATGTTCCTTTCTTTGAGGCTAAAATAGATTAAATTAACATTATTCTATTCAAAAAATATTATTTTGGAAAAATATTGTCATGTTCAATAGATTTTAAGGGTCAAGAGTTGACCATCAAACATGCTTCTGTCTGCCAGAAACTTTTACTCGTCAACATAGGCGTTGATCTCTGTTTGTTCTATTGTGACTGATATATTTTTTGATAAAATATATTCTGTACTACTCGAAAAATCGATATGATATTATAAATACCAATATCAATCGATATTTTCTCACATACTGCAAAAATATTCCGGACATCTTCAGTAAAGGCTATTGAAATTGTATCGATCCTTCAGGTTAATTCCCATTTTTTGAGTTTTTATTTCAAATATTTATTTATTTTGCAAATTATTTATTGTTTTCT
Source organism: Musca vetustissima (assembly GCF_032173495.1). NCBI lineage: Eukaryota > Metazoa > Arthropoda > Insecta > Diptera > Muscidae > Musca > Musca vetustissima. The sequence goes on from NW_026882371.1 coordinate 5,031, forward strand.
GCTAATTCTAGCAATTTCTGGTACATTCGGACCTTTATTATCTAGTGATTTTCTGAATGTAAGGTGCACTGTACAAATTTTTGGCAATTTTGATAGATTTTACAGATTTTTTTCAAAAAATTTTATCTGTAAATGATTTTATCGGTGCTTAGTTTACATAATTTAACTAAATTAAAGAGCTTTTTTAAAAATATTTTCAAAAAAATGACGTAAAGTAAAAAATCGCACAATTTTTTAAATATATGGCCACATCCAAGTCGATATATTTTCATAAAAATCGTTATTTATGGAAAAATTGCATGCAATAGTTTTCTATTTTCACACTAAATCTCTTAAGTGCAGTATATCGAAGTGTTCTGAATTAAATTTTTTTTCAAAAATACTTCAAACGAATCGAGGGCTGCTCAAAAAATGTTTACCACAGTAAATGTTTTAATTCTGTGACCACCACTGTATATATATATATATACATATTATATATTCGTCCGATTTTAAGTAAATTCTGCATAAAACTCCTCGTGTTTGTCAGATTGACATCAAATTTTGCACAACGTACGTAGTTTCGTTTTCTAGAAGTACAGACATAGTCCAAAGGATGACCTATTGATATTTGTTTGAAGTCAATTTACATACTTTTGTCCCATTGTAACAAACGAATGAAATGTTTATGGATAGGTCTAGGTCGTTTCACATTTAGAAAAATATATATTTTATTTCATACAATTTCATGATAATAGCTCTGTTTAATATACCCATAGTGGTGAAGGGTATCATGTAGTCCGACTTTACTACTTTCCTTACTGGTTTCACTTGTTAAAATTATTTACGTTTATTTGAGTAATTTGTTTTAGAATAAATCTCAATGCTAACACATTTCTACATTAAATTTCAACTGGGGCAGGTACATCATGGTAAATCGTGTAGTTGCCCTAGGTGTCAATCCATTGTTACAGAAATCGACGATTCTCTGGACTCGGTTGATTCCAACGATGCACTGAATGATCCATCTTCCAGTTTTTCAATAGCAGAAGCGGCTACACTTTGACTGAATGTCAAAGCCAAAAATCCGAAAATGGCGAAGAGTAGTGAGAAACGCATTTTTGCAAAATTGAAAACCTTTTGAAAACTAATTAAAATTGCTGAATATTTGGAGTTTATATATTGTGGGAAAGTTGAAGATAACAATTCAAAATGTAAATTTAAAAAAGAGTAGGAAACGAACAAATAACATGTTGTTTATTTAAACAATTGTTTTTGTATTTTGTATTTTAGATAATAAACATTAGTTTTAACTATTGAACTTAGTTAAACATAACACTTTTATTTTTCCACCAGATGTTATTTTTCTCCCATGATATCGATTCACTTGTTCCAACAAAATGACATAATTTTGTCAGTTGCATTTCGGATTGGCGAATATAGTTTTCATTTTAATATAAATATGCAATGTATTTGCAAAATTTCATATAGTCTTCAAAAAGTATCCAATTATAAAAAATGCAATTCTCACTACTCTTCGCTATTTTCGGATTTCTGGCTTTGTCATTCAGCCAAATTGTTGTGGCTTCTCCCATTGAAAAACTAATGGACGGATCATTCAGTGCATCTTTGGAATCAAGAGAGTCCAAGGAATCATCTATTTCAATATCTTCAAATGAATACCTAAAACATTGAAACGATGCAGCGCAATATTGAATCCATGATGGTATAAAAAAAAAACATTAATTTGTACAACAATCATTTTTAAATAAACATATATTATGTTTTGAAAACATTTAAGATTTTTATTATTTTTGACAATAGACTCCAAAACGCATGATTTTGTAAGTATACGTGGCGAACTTCAAAAGAAAAAATTATTTGGAAAATAGTAATTTCATTATTTTGAAAGTGGTCTAAGTCCCTTTTAGGTCCTGATAAAAATCTGGGTGTTCTAGAAAATTTTACAAAACATATTACGTTATATGGGCACCAAGCCACAAACAAAATTAATACCACTTAACAATATTTTTGAAACAAATCGAACCCTAAACTTTCAATATCTCAATATAAGAAAATAATGGACTTAAAACACTTTCAAAATAAACGATTCATATGTGTCTCAAGGCCTTAAATAAGAATAACAAATGGTTCTTGATTCTCCCATTCCTGTGTAAGACTTCCAACTTCTTCGCTAACAATGTCTTGTTCTGTCTTGTAAATGTTTGTTTGTTGATATTTCCAACTTCTCCATGGAATTTGCATCCGAACAGATCGATTGGGTCTCCTTCTTGCAGAAGATGATGTATGATCTTATTGTTAAACGCATCTATGATCTTATTGTTAAACGCATCGATGGGTTCTTGAATCAATAATTTTTAACTTTGAATAGGCTCAGCCTTCGCTTTGTATCAGCCGACTGGAAGGTTTTAATACCCTTCACCACACTGTGGTAGAGGGTATTATGTCTTTGTGCATATGATTGTAACAGACAAAAGGAAAAGAGATAGACACATGGTTCCTTTTGAGAATATGCATAGAATCACTTTCTGAGTCGATTTATGCATGTCCGTCCGTCTGTCCGTCTGTAGATGTTAAATTGTAAACAAAGTAAAGTACAGGTCGCATTTATGATCCGATGTGGATGAAATTTGGCAGAAAACACTTATTTGGCCCAAGGACGAACCCTATTGAAATAGGGAAAAATCGGTTCAGATTTAGATATAGCTCCCATATATATTTTCGTCCGATTTAAGGTAAAAGGGGCACCAAAGTCTCTATATATCTTTCGATTTGCACGAAATTCGGCACAGAGTACTGAATTAGGTCCAAAATGATGTGTGCCAAGTTTCGAGAAAATCGGTTCAGATTTAGATATAGCTCCCATATATAGTTTCGTCCGATTTAAGGTAAATGGTGCACCAAAGTCCTTATATATCATTCGATTTGCATGAAAATTGGCATAGAGTACTAATTAGGTGCATAATGATGTGTGCTAGGTTTCGAGAAAATCGGTTCAGATTTAGATATAGCTCCCATATATAGTTTCGTCCGATTTAAGGTAAATGGTGCACCAAAGTCCATATATATCATTCGATTTGCATGAAATTTGGCACAGAGTACTGAATTAGGTCCAGACTGATATGTGCTAAGTTTCGTAAAAATCGGTTCAGATTTAGATATAGCTCCCATGTATATTTTCGTCCGATTTGAGGTAAATGGGGCACAAAAGTACATATATATCTTTCGATTTGCACGAAATTTGGCACAGCGTAATGAATTAGGTATATTATGACGTGTGTTAAGTTCCCTGAAAATCGGTTCAGATCTAGATATAGCTCCCATATATATTTAGGTCCGATTTAATGTAAATGGTGCACCAAAGTCCCTATATATCTTTTGATTTGCACGATATTTTGCACAGCGTAATGAATTAGGTCTAGAATGATGTGTGTTAAGTTTCCTGAAAATCGGTTCAGATTTAGATATAGCTTTTATATCTGACCAAGTGAAAAATTTAGTATCGGTTGCAGAATGACATGTTTACGGATCCAATTTCATTTTACTGGTCCTTTAAAAATGCGTCTGTTAGGATTCATCTGTTAAATATTAAATATATATTATAGTCGGCCCGTCCGACTTTACTACTTTCTTTACTGTTTTCTTCTTGCAGATTGCAGACCTAATCCTATTCTCTGCATCCGAGAAATTTCTGGGAGGTCAGACCTTCCTTAACAAGAGCGTACATCACCCGTTGTAGTGAGCTTGGAAATATATTTTCTCGTTCTTCCACCATTTATTCAGCCTTGTCGCTTTTTCGGTATTTTAACTGGTTGTAATAGAGTTGTATAATCATTTACAGAACATTTTCAATATAGGTCCAGGCCGTGACATATTCTCCATATAATGATCCTGTCCAATTTTAAATTCATGCAGAGTAGGAATGTCCTCGTTTTTTACATATCCTCCATATGTTCCGTTTTACAAAGGTCCCAGTCGAATTTTAAAATCAGACTATCTTTATGTAATTAGTATAAGAATCCCCAAATATATTTGATTAGTTTTGTTTGTGGCTTCGTGCTCTTAAACATGATAGGATAGATAACGTAATATGTTTTGAAAATTTTCTAGAAATAGAATCGAACCTAAAATGGATTTAAATAACTTTCAAAGTAAAATACCCATTTTGTAGGAAAATAGATATGACAAGGCGAAATAAAATGTATTGAAATAATAAACAAAATCATGATCTTTATGGATACATGTGTCACCTCCATTGTGTACTTTAGAGAATAAACACTACTGCACAATACGGATGTAGTTTGGCGCATATTGTACAAAACATTCTCACAAGCTGTCGAAATTTTTCCATAAAAAATATTGAATTCAATTTAAAAAATGTCCAAAAAATGTTTCTGTTTCCAAAGGTTTCCACCCACCAGATGTACCAAAATTTTTTTTTCGTTTTTTTAATTTGTTTGCATTTTCATATAAATATTCAAAGTATCTGCAAATTTTCAATTAGTCTTCAACAAGTACTCAATTTAAAAAAATGCGCTTCTCACTACTCCTCGCAATCTTCGGATTTCTCGCTTTATCATTCAGCCTGAGTGTAGCGGCTTATGATAGGAACTACTTAATTGAAAGACTTAATGACGGGTCATTTGGTGTGTCATTCAGTAGATCAAGGGAGTCCGGAGAATCGTCATATTCGATATCTTCGAATGAATATCTGAGACACTGAAGCGGAATGCTGAATCCTCGAAATGTAGTTGTCATTTAGTGGCTGCGACAACTGGAAAACTGAACTTAATTTTTATTCTAAAAAATTATTTTTTTTAAATAAATATTAAATATCTTAAAAATATGTTTTAATGTAAATGTGTCTATCCAACGGGATTAAATGTGAAAAGACGTCAATTTCGGCCGGGCGGGATTTTTTATACCCTTTGCCGTAGGAAAAATTATAACTTTGGTTGTATTCCAAATCAAACGAAGGCATAAAATGACTTAAAATATAAATCAAAAATCGAAAGATATTATATATGGGATCTAAGCCAAAACATAGACCAGTATCTATTCATTTTGGTAGATATATAATATTTGCTATTCACTGAGAACACAAAATGCAAATTACCGCAATTGAGTTGAAATCATTTTTCTAAAATGCTGACAACCTTTAAAATAACAAAAAATGTTATGTAACGTTATATATGAGATATAACAAAACTTGAACCTATATACGGAATTTCCATTTGCAAAATCAAATCGTAGGACTAACAGCAATGTCTGTGCGACATACAGGGCTAAATCAAGGTAGAATTTTACTCTGATCATAAAAATTTACAAACCAAGTCATGGACAACATTTAGTGAATCAACGGACGAAGTAGAGGCCCCATTCATAATTGTATTCTTGTTGTAATCTGTACTTCCTGTATTTGCTTCCGAAATTATTTTACGTAGTCCGCTTTGGGATGTATCGGATAGGGATGGGATGGGATCCCAAGCCAAATATCGGCCATCTTTGAAATAAAAAGGGGATTCTGTTTCGTAGCATGTGATGAAGTAGTCGTCGAATAGCGTCAATCGCAGAAAAAGGCCTGCCATTCACCTCAAATTTTATATTTAGAGGGAGTGGAGAGAATATTTTGTGCATCATGTACCCAATATCTTTGTGGTTGTTTGTGGTCGGAATCTGTTCTACATTATGTTCTGCGTGATCTTCATTTCAGCCTTCCAAGTGGTGAATAGAGTGGTCGTTGATTTGTTGGCGAATATTTTCATATTTGTCATATGGAAGAATGTTACAAGATCAGCTATGTTAATGTTTCTTCTCTCACATATATTAATCTATGAGGGACCCGACGTCATGATCGTACGTGTTGCGGATTCCTACGCTATCCGCCATAGGGATTATGACAAATGTAAAAGTTGAACAATTCCAAAGAACGTTAACCTAAGGCAACCAGATTTTAAACATAAAAACAGATAACAAAATGAAAAAAAACTGTTTTTAATAAAAATAATAGTATTTTTATAAAACGTACATTTTGATTTAGTTATAAATACATCAAATGAGGTACGACCGTGCCAAATTGTTGGTCCTAACTCAATAATCTTGGTATCTTTATAAAAGGAACATAGCAAAGCAAATGTCGCCTATGTTTTCCAAGGATATTTTGCAACCCATAGGAATCGTAAATTATATACACTTTTGAAGGCTAATTTTTGTAAAATTAAAGAAAATAAAAAAATGGGACACCTAGAAATATATAATCCAAAATATCAAATTACCGCCAATCCGTTTGCAAAAACGCAAAAAATACAAACATTTAATAATTAATATTTTTTTATGGAAATTTGTTACCCAATAAGAACTCAAAATATGAAATAACATATAATTCGGTTGGAAAATATGTCTAAAAATTCTGAAAATATCATTTCTAAATATGTCACTGAAATTTCATAAAATTTATTAATTGGTTTTTAATTTACAAAACTAAATATTGATCAATGTTTTAAAAATATAGATGACAGATTATAGAAATAAACCAGTGAGCGAAGCAGTATCGTCGGACGGGGCCGACCATACGATACCCTACACAACTACCACGGAACTCAAATTTTTTGCGGATGTTAAAGGTCAACCACTCCTCTTGGATATAATATAAACTTCTCGGGTATATGTCCTTCAGGGGTAAATATATACGCTATAGAATACAAAATTTGTCATTTTTCACACAAAAGGCAGGGTTCATTTGAAGGCATGCTTATTCTTTGGCCCGATCCCCTTCTCTATGGAAATTTTCACGATGTTCGGGCCATTATTGCGGCCTCTGGAGCGACCAGAATAAAAGACAAAAATTTAGTATTTGGTCCATTTCATCCCCTAAATATTAACCGACCTTTCCCAAAAACAATAGGGGTCTTCATTGGCCCGAACCCAACCTACATGCAAAATTTGGTGAAGATTGGTCCATAACTGTGGCTTGTATCGTGTTTACAAATTATAATGGACAGACGGACACACATGTCTAGATAGACTCAGATAGTCGAGATATGACGATCGGTGGGTGGGTCTAGGACCAATATTTCGCGGCGTTACAAACTTTTGGGGCTGCACAAAGCTATAATACCCTGACAACATAGGTGTGTAAGGTATAATGACAAATATAGGGCATACATTTTATAGATGACAGTCAGTTAAAATAGATGACTTTCCTCTAAATGGTCACCTTAGTTAACCCCACCTTGAGCAACTCGCTGTTTCACTCAACGGGTATTTGTCTTCTGCTTTCTGAATTTCACGTTCGAAGGTTGGCAGATTGGCATTGTTGACTGTATCGAAGGCCTTCAATAAGTATGGCGTGCGATTCTGCTTCTCATTGATGGGAGATATGACCCTTCAAAACAGAAGTGAATCCAACCTGATCAATTCACTTTGCAAGGCTTCAGTAATGTGAATTTATTCCGATATTTTATGCAAGAATATTTTATACGCACTTCAATTTACAAAAGTCAAATTACTGATAACACAGGCATATATATTCTTCTCATTATATATATATATATATATATTAGATTCTTCTTGGGTACCAGTACTGGTCCATTTTTTAGGTAGTTCCCAAACTTTTTGGGTAAGTTTAGGTCGCATTTATGATCCGAATTTTATGAAATTTGGTGCAGCTCATTTATTTGGCCCAAGGACGAACCCTATTGAAATTGGAGAAAATCGGTTCAGATTTAGATACATATCCCATATATAGTTTCGTCCGATTTTATGTAAATGATGCACCAAACTCCCAATATTTGTCCGATTGGGACAAAATTTTGCACAGAGTACTGAATAAGGTACAGACTGATGTCTGCGAAGTTTTGTTAAAGTCAGATTTAGATGTAGCTTTCATATATAGTTTCATCCGATTTTTTGTGAATGATACACCAAACTCCCAATATTTGTCTGATTGGGATAAAATTTTGCACAGAGAACTGAATAAAGTCCAGACTGACGTCTGCGAAGTTTTGTTAAAGTCAGTTCAGATTTAAATATAGCTCCCATATAAAGTTTCGTCCGATTTTATGTCAATGATATACCAAACTCCCAATATTTGTCCGATTGGGCAAAATTTTGCATAGCGAATGCAATTGAGGAAAAAATTATGTGTGATAAGGTTTGTTGAAATCGGTTCAGATTTTGATATAGACCTTATATATGTTTTCGGCCCATCTCAGTGGGCCTCCAAAAATTGTATGTCTGTTCTATCTACAGGATATTGTAGTTATAGTCGGTTCTGTCCGACTTTTGAACTTTCCTTACTGATTTTCACACCGCATTATAATCAAAAGCATCAAAAAGGGGGCTACCACGAAACATGGACCAATATTGATAATTCTTGGTAGGAGATTTTCGGTTTATTTAAATAATAATTTTCGAATAACATCATTCAATATCTACTTTAAAATACAGCGTAGCGCCGATTAAACTAAATTCCTCCATCTGCGGGATCTTTTCAATATTTTTGGTTCTTCCTGAGATTCGCTGGATTCCGAAGATTCTATGGATTCACTGGATGAACTGTCATTAGCAGCTACAGTTTGACTAAAGGTCAAAGCTAGGAAACCAAACAGAACGAGGAGTAGTAAAAAACGCATTATTACACAATTGGATACTTCTTGAATACTAATTGCAATTTTGCCAAAACACACAATATTTATAATAATTTGGAATGAACAAAAATTTTTGTTATATTGAAACAAGTGTTTCCATTTTCGGCATTGTATGTTTACGAAAATAAGAACTTCGTAGGACTGTTAAGTATTTTTCCACTAGATAAGTGTGAACATGTTTTCAAATTTAATTTAGACAAATATTTGACAAACGTCATCATTTGTTGTTTTTTTTAGATAATGGGAATCTAAAATTGATGGGAGTAAACAAGTCATTTTCAGAACAACAGCTGTAAAATGCGAAATAAATGCGTAGTAACGATTCAATACATTTGTATGGGCTTGGTCACAACTTATTTCAAATTTAATAATGTTTATACGTTTCCATGATACTCCGGCTAGTTTATTATATAGATGGAACCTTTCAACGACGAAATTTGTCAGACTTTTATGGTTTGTATTTATATAGCCAATTTTCCGTTATTTGAATCGAATTAAGACGCGATATTATTTATTTATTTTTATACCCTCCACCATAGTATGGAAGATATAATAGTTTTGTTTGTAACTCATCGAAATAACAATTTCCGACCCTATAAAGTGTAGATATTCTTGATCAGCGTAAAATTCTATGATCTGTCGTAATCACTCTAGCGTCTAAACGAATTTAGATAGATCGCCAAAATTTTGCATCGAGTCTTTTGTCTGAAGGCAGGTCAAGTTCAAAGATGGGTTATATCGGTTCACGTTTAGGCATAGCTCTCTTATGAGGGGGTTTTTGGAGTTCTTGAGGGCGTTTTTCAACCAAGTTCCCTGAAATTTGGTACATTGGGTTCTTATTGGGTACCAAATATCTCCATTAAAAAATATCTCCATTATAAATATCGGTCCACTTTTTCTGGAAGCCTCCATATAAGGGTACCCCAATTTTACCGTAATTTGGGTTTTAAGCTCGTTTTTCATCCGAATTCGCTGAAATTTGGTACAATTGATTCTCCACTAAAAATTATAAATATAGGTCAATTTCTTGGATAGCCCCCCATATAAGGGTACTGCCAATTTTCGGTATTTTGTAGTCGCATATGGCAACGTTTCCCCCACCAAAAATGATTAATATTCTCCAATATAACCCCCTTATTATACACTGTGGTACAGGGCATTATGTCATTGTGCATATGTTTGTAACAGGATAAAAGAAATCAAGATTGAATAGAAAAATGTCGGAAATAACATCAAATTTTAGAATAAGTTTAGATTTGTTCGTATTGGTCATCATTGGCACGAATTATGGCCTTCAAACGGCCAACGGAACCGTCACATGCTGCCCGAATGTTGCTCTGCGGTATTTAGGCCCATTCCCGGCGAAGCGCTTGCTTGAGGTGATCGATACTTGGGTATTTTTTAGTGCCAACCTTGCTTTCCAAAATACTCCATACATAATATTCCAACGGATTGGAGATTTTGGTGGCCATTGTGGGCTGGAAATGAAGCGAGAAACTTCATTTTGTAACCATTCTTGGGTGGCGTGTGTTGAGTGCGATTGTGCTGAGTGTCTAGGGTCAGCGGCCAAAATGTTTGCGTGCCCAAGTCTTTAATACACCCTTCAAAATATTTTCGCGATAAGATTCGGCATTTATTCTGATCTCACGGTCGATTAACACGAGCGGAGAGCGACCATCGCTGTTATGGCGGCCCACTCCATCACCATGACGGCGCTTGAGTTCTGGTGGCCAACCGAAGGTGCACATTTTCAGATGACCTCTTTATTTACAAACTGCTGGATAACGAATGTTTTCTCATCGGAGAAAACCAAATTCGGCAGTTCACCACTTTGGCCAAGCAAGACAACTTTTTAGCTCTGTTGAGTTCATTTTCTTTCTGTTGCGGTGTAAGTTCTTGCAATTTTTGGAATTTCAAGCCATTTTTCGGCCACTACGACTCGGGTTTCAATTGTCGGGCTACGCTACCAATATCACGGTAACGAGCGATGGTACGCGACACAAAAGATTTATCCACATTTAAATGCTGGAGTGCTCTAACGATAGTCACTTGCGGTTTTCCAGCCAAATATAACGAAATCACACTATGACGCTTGAATTCCATCACGAATAACTTTTTTCTGGAAATTTCTCACGAAAATGCTTTTGTACGCTTCTAATCAATATAAAGAGCTGCCACTGGAATAATTTTAACAGCTGTCGGAAGAGTGGCTTAAAAATTACAGCAATCTGAAGTTGGTTGCAGTTTTTTCATTTCACCCGTATTTTTGTGAACAAAGTACAGGTTGCATTTTTAATTCGATTTTGATGAAAATTGGCACATGTCATGTAATAGACCCAAGGACGAACCCTATTGAAATTGGAGAAAATAGGTTTAGGGATTTAGATATAGCTCCCATATATAGTTTCGTCCGATTTTATGTAAATGGAGCACCCTACTGTCAATATTGGTCCGATTGGGACAAAATTTTGCTCGGAGTACGGACCTAGGTCCATATTGATGTATGCGTTGGAATCGGTTCAGATTTAGAGATAGCCCCCATATATAGTTTCGTACGATTTTATGTAAATTGTGCATTATGGTGCCAATATTGGTCCAAAACAAAATTTTGCGACGAGTACTGAATGAGGTCTAGATTGATATGTGCTAAGTTTTGTTTAAAACGATTCAGATTTAGTTATATCTCCCATATATAGATTCATCCGATTTAAGCTAAATGGTGTACCAAAATGAAAATATTTGCCCGATTGGGTCAAAATTTTACACAGCGTACGAAATTTAGTCCAGTTTGACATCTGTATTGTTGAAATTGGTCCAGATTTAGATATAGCTGCCATATATATTTTCGTCCGATTTTAGGTAAATGGTGCACCAAACTCCCAATATGTATCCGGTTGAGACAAAATTTTGCACAGTAGATCAGATTTACATATATCTTCCATAACAATTTTGCCCGATTTCATACAAATGTTACACCGAAAATTCAAGTCTTCCCGATTGACATGCAATTTTTTTTATATATTTCAGAATTACATGTGTATCGTTTTTTATTAGTTCAAATATCTACATATGTAAATCACATTTGTTTTTTTACTCGATTCCATGTCAATAGTAATCCAAAGATGCTATGTCTCTTCTATCAACAGGATATTGTACGCATTATCATCTCTTGTATGTACCCAAAGTGGTGAAGGGTGTCATATATTCGGCCCCGTCCGACTTTTGAACTTTCTTTACTGGTTTATATTAAAATAGTTAGCTGATTACTTTCGTGTGTTGGGGTTGTCCCCATATAGGCGTACTCTACCATAGCAAAGGGGATAGTCGTTACTGGAAAAGTCAGTTTTACCCAACAAATTAAGGAATTCCAAGACGATTTAGCCATCGGTTGTAATCATTCCGCCTTCTAAGGATATCGTTAGCAAAAAAAACTCGAACATGACGATAATGAAATATATCGGCCAGCATTAGGCATCTTCCACATATAATTATACTTCCTGTAGAATTGAGATACAAAACAAAAATATTGGGTTCGAAATTGACCTATATCGGTCATTAATTAGGCATATAATTTTGTTTGATTTATTTAACATTGAATGTTTCATTTTGTCTCCGAAAGTGGTGTAAGTGCCCGCAGAAGCGCTCATATTTAATTTCGTCCGGTTTCGTGTCAAGAGAACACTAAAGATGACTTGTCTGTCCGATCAATAGGATATTATTCACATACAACAACATCCTTATGAGTGGAACAATTGTTATATTTGGTTTCAATCGTAATATGTATTATTGTTGGTTGCAACGAATCTTAGGAGCACCTTTGTTATATACCAAAGGGTATCATATAATTCAATTCTACGTACTGGAAATATGAACGTTATTAACAAACTAAATTCGGTGATTTATGACAACATTTAACAGATTTTAAAACTACTAAGGCTACACAATTTATAATATTGCTTTCGAAATGTAACCTCACAAAATTCAATGCTCAAGTGATTAAATGTGATTTATTCATTACTTTTTTTTATTATTAAAAACAATTCAATTGCTCAAAATCTCAATTGCCGAGTAGTTGCAATAAAAATATGCCACAGATGACAGGAAGATATGTAGCTAGATGTTGTTGGTTTGTGTTGTTGTTGTCATTGTGTACTCCAATGCCACCAGGCAGCCAACTAACCGACTGACTAGCAGCATTACGGACTATATCACAGCAAGTGGATTGTAATCAATAACAAATTTGGGTTTTATTTCAAATTTTTTGGGTAACATATGGTCGGCACGTACAAACACACACATACGTACATATTTTGAGGCTGAGAACAAATAAAAACAACAACAAAAAATCAAAAAAGTCCCATTCGTGCTGAGAGAAAAACGGATTAATAGACTTTATATTAAACTATCACACAGAGATGTACCCAAAATGAAGATATATGAGTGGTTTATGCAGATGGTCGGTCGGTCGGATGGTTGGTTAGTTGCCGGTTGGTAGGGGATTATATTAAATGTGATAGATTTAACTTGGATTTTTAAGAAAGAAAAATATTAAAAGTAACAATTTAATAAATATTATAACTCAACATAACTAAATATCTATAGACTTCCGTAATCGAAAAATTTTGTTTGACTATTTATATTAAATTTTTGTTTAAATAATTATTTCAATTATTTGGTGGTACACATTTGATCGTATTATTGAGTGTATACGCCCATATTAAAGGTGAGCCACAATCTTGATCGGAGTAAAATGCAAATTTTTAGGTTATAGCTTATGGTAAAACAAAATATTCATTAGACGCCCTGTTTTGAGGTTGTCAGCATATATACCGGTAGGATCATGTAATGATTTTGGACGTTCTGGGAAGGATTCTATAGTCCACGAGGAATGGCTGTAAGTCTTACCAACATCATCAATTTCTAGTCCTAAACCGCGGGAAGTTCGATGGGGTACCGCAGTCTTTAGTTTGGCCTCTCCAACCTTTTCCCTCTCTGTCTTCAGCAAATGGATGGTCCTTGAAGGTCCATTTTCTGGGGCTTCTTCCCAAATTTAGCGCAGGTGCTAACCACCAAAACCAAACTGTATAAGGTTAATTGCAGGACCAGGGAGATGATACAAATCACACCCACGGGTTCCGTTGTTAGGCTTCGATGTTTTAGGATTTGTAGGATCTTCAACTCCCTCAATTTCTGTATGATGCCCGTGTAGTTAATCTAGTCTGGCAAACAATGTAATGCCTCGTGGTCAAGGTCACTTTTATTTTTATTACAGTCATTTAAAACTATATAAAAATTACCAAAAAAGGATTTGAGCTGACTTATATGAGCTACACGGGCCAGGTTGTATCGTGTATTATAATCACGTTTTACTGCGAAGACAAAAATTCTAAGAAAATTTCTATGATTTGATTTGATTGCGGACTGGACTTGTAAGATCAACTCCCTCAATTCCTGTATGATGCCCCGTGTAGTTAACCTATCCTGCAAACTCCGTAATGCATCGTGTTCAAGGTCACTCTAATTTTTATTACCGCCATTTTAAAACTAAATCAAAATTAGCAAAAATGGTTTGTGCTGACTTATATGAGCTACACGGGTTAGGTTGTATCGTGTATTGTATTGTTTTACTGCGAAGACAAAAATTCTAAGAAAATTTCAATGATTTTTAGTTGATTGCGTATGGCAGCAACAATGGAGAGATCGCGCGGAAGTCTTGGGTGTTAGCCAAATCTTTTAAATTTGACAAATGTTTGAATTTCGTTGTTAAAGATATTCATTAGGATCGAAATTCCCATTTAAGTGACGAAATTTCATATATATTCAATAGCGGTTCAATAAACCTCTTACATTGTTGGGTTTCTCGCGTACAGTGGTTAGAACAGCCGATCGTCTAACATAAATAATCATATTCTTTCTTTATCAATGGGACCTATCACACTCCGGTCCGGATTATGGCAGTCGATGTGTTAGCGTTGTAGTCGTCCCCGAAGTTCGGTGGTTGGTGGGTTGTCATTGTTAGAGGAAGATGCCTTACTGTGTGCTTATTAAAGCATTGTGGATTTCGGAATCCGATATATCACAGTTCAGGCTAGCACAAAGTATAAGAAGAGAATACTTTGTGTTAGCCTGAGATTGGGGATCGATTTGAGGTAATCGATACCCAAGATTATATCCTTACTGGTAAATGGTATAAGTAAGAATTCAATTTTGTTTCGACGAAGTCTAAAGGATACATCCTTGGTCATCCTTGTTTGTGGAATCCTCCGCTATGAGCTGTATGCCAACCTTATATTTACTAATACCAATCGCTTCCGGGAACACTGAATGGTTCTTGTTATTTTCTTTTCAGAACAATACCAGAGGAAAAGTTTAGAATTTATGCATTTTGAGTAACATGATATTGATGAACTCTCTTCGCCTAATGTAGCACTTCCAAAACTGTTCAGGATACGATAGGATTCTACAAATGATATAAGGAGATTATATATGGAATACTGGGAATTGAAAACCTTTGCGGGCTTCCAGGAAATTATATAAATTTTTTAATTGTCACAGATAAATGTTGTTTTGTTTGACTGTCTCTATACTTAATTTCCTCTCCTTCTATAAATGTACGCTTCAATTCGTCATATAACTCTCGAGGAGCTCTATAAATTGCTGGTTAAAAAAACTCATGCACGTCTTTCAATCTCTCACAGTGTTATTTTGATAAGGTCCTAACACATTGCGAATTCATATGTTGTCCGACTATCACTAAAAAATCTATCTTTCCAAATTGCGATACCCCTTTCATTATCAAATTTATACAACTTTTGTTTTCTCTTTCAGTCAACCCCACCAAATGTGTGTGTTTGTTTGCTGAACTACTATTGTTCGAACGAATGTTGTTGGTGTCGTCATTGGCGTTTTTTATGAATTCTATTCAATTCTAAATTCACTCGGTGCCATTGTCGATTTTTTGGAAACAAAACTGTCGTTCAATATAGCAACGAAATTGCAATACAAAGTTTGCAACTACATCTGATGCCTCAGTTGTTGGTTGTAAATTTTTTCTAACATTGCATCCATCCATAATCGCTCATCACTAAAATTGTGATTGGAACATTGTTTTTTGCTTTTTTTCAAGGAATTCGTGTTAAGCGTTTGGACAAATATGAGGATAATCGTTTCATGTTTACTTCTAATAGTCGGAACGTTATTATACCCTACACAACTATGTTGTCAGGGTATTATAGCTTTGTGCAGCCCCAGAAGTTTGTAACGCCGCGAAATACTGGTCCTAGACCCACCTTTAAGTATACCGATCGTCATATCTCGACTATCTGAGTCGATCTAGACATGTGTGTCCGTCCGTCCGTCTGTCCATTATAATTTGTAAACACGATACAGGCCACAGTTATGGACCAATCTTCACGAAATTTTGCATGTAGAATGGGTCCTGGCCAATGAAGACCCCTATTGTTTTTGGGAAAGATCGGTTAATATATAGGGGATGAAATGGACCAAATACTAAATTTTTTTCGGTTTTTCTGGTCGCTCCAGAGGCCGCAATAATGGCCCGAACATCGTGAAATTTTGCATGGAGAAGGGGATCGGGCTAAAGAATAAGCATGCATGTTTTGATAAAGATCGGTCGATATTTAGCGGGTCAAATTGACCCTGACTTTTGTGTGAAAAATTACAAAATTTGTATTCTATAGTATATATATTTACCACTGAAGGACATAGACCCGAGAAGTTGACATTATATCCAAGAGGAGTGGTTGACCTTTAAATTAAGACCAATTATATTGTTGTATGTGCCCGGATGTGGGAGTTACACCTAAATATTTACAGGTATCTCCGTATTCGTATATTATTTATTAACCCATTATCACTCTAGAGAGCGTAACTATAGCGCTGATCGCTTTAAAATGTTCCATGAGGTTCCAGGTATGGTCAAGGACAACGCCTATAATTTTCGGTGATGATCAGATAATAATTTTGGAATGAAGTGGACCGAAAACTTAATTTTTTGTGTCATTTTAGACTCGATCTATAGACTACAAATGAAAGCCGAACATCACAACACAACCCACGGTGAAGGGAATCTGGACAATAGCTGTACTGAATACTCGTAATACTCGGAAAAAATGTCAGTGTGACTAAGAGGTGCTGTTTACCTCTAATCGGGCAAGAGGGTGCAAATATCACGAAATATTGCCCAGACTCGGAATAAACATCCGCAGAAAATTTGAGTTCCATGGTAGTTGTGTAGGGTATCATATGGTCGGCCCCGTCCGACTATACTGCTCCGCTCACTGGTTAATATTCACTTGTATGAATAACATATACAGATATCGTTTAAGCTTCAACGATTGTGTTATTTAATACTAACTGATACGGCAAACGATGTCTTGCCTTAGAAATATTGTTGATGTATAAATTTCGGCATTTGATATTTGTTTTTATGCTACGTTTACATTTAACCGGATTTCGTTAACCCAGTGGGTTTCAATTGTCAATTCCTCACAAAGTAGGTTAACCCGGTAAAAAGTTCTAATGTGTATGTCGTTTTATAGCCTCCAACGTAGGGTTTACAGGTCGTTTGTAAAACCTTAGTATTTATCAGAGCTTACATAAAGCGAGTCTTTTTGCTATTTTTGTCCTCTAAAGTTTCGTTTGATATAAGTTTATTAATAATTGAATTCGTGGAAAAAAAAATTAAATTAAAAACAAAAATAATAATAATTAAATGCACACATAAGTCTGATTTTCGGTTTAAATATATTTATGGGTATCACTCTTCTCTAACTAGGGAATTATTAAAGTATATGAGAAACTTTGAATTGCTTTGGATTTCTTGATCTGTAATTGCCATTGGTATACGACAGGTACTTGAAATGAAACCAGTATGGAAAGTAGTAAAGTCGGACGGGGCCGACTATATGATACCCTTCACCACTATGGGTATATTAAACAGGACTATTATCACGAAATTGAATGAAATAAAATATGTGATATTTATCTAAATGTGAAACGACCTAGATCTATCCATAAACATGTCATTCGTTTGTTACAATGGAACAAAAGTATGTAAATCGACTTCAAACAAATATCAATAGGTCATCCGTTGAGCTAGGTCTGTGCTTCTAGAACACCCAACTACGTTATTCTATGCTCAATTTTGTACGTTGTGCAAAATTTGATGTCAATCTAACAAATATGTGAAGTTCGATGCACAATTTACTTATATATGGATGCTATATCCAAATATGAACCGATTTCAACGAAACTTGTCACAGGTTAGGTTATACTAATTTCAGTACGTTTTGTTCCTATCAGCCATATATTGGTTCCTTGGTTCGTCAATTACTTGAAATCAATCTATAATATAGGGGAGCTATATCTAAATCTCAACCGATTTTCACTAAACTTGGCTCACATTATTCTGGATTAAATTCAAAACGCTATGCAACATAAGAAGGTACATTATTTACATTAAATCGGACGAAAATATATATATATATATATATCTAGATCTGAATCGATTTTCACGAAACTCAGCACACATCATTCCATCATCAATTCAGAACGCTATGCCAAAATTTGTGCAAATCGAAGGATACATGTGGTGCACCATATACACTAAATCGGACGAAAATATCTATGGGAGCTATATCTAAGTCTTGGCCGATTTTCAAGAAACTTGGCACTATGCAACATAAGAACTTGGTACATTATTTAAATTAAATCGGACGAAAATATATATATTTAGATCTGAATCGATTTTCACGAAACTCAGCACACATCATTCCAGCAGTACGTTATGCCAAATTTCGTGCAAATCGAAAGATATATGGGACTTTGGTCCACCATTTACATAAAATCGGACGAAACTATATATGGGAGCTATATCTAAATCTGGACCGATTTTCACGAAACATACCAGAAATCATTCTAGGCTCAATTCAGAACGTTATGCCAAATTTCGTGCAAATCTAAAGATATATAGGGACTTTGGTGCACAATTTACATGAAATCGGACGAAACTATATATGGGAGCTATATCTAAATCTGGACCGATGTTAATGAAACTTTGCAGACATAACTCTAGGCTCAATTCAGTATGTTATGCCAAATTTCGTGCAAATCGAAAGATATATAGGGATTTTGGTGCACCATTTACATGAAATCGAACGAAAATATATATGGGAGCTATATCTAAATCTGAACCGATTTTTCCCAATTTCAATAGCGTTCGTCCTTGGGTCAAACAAATGAGCTATGTCAAATTTCATCCAATTCGGATCATAAATGCGACCTGTACTTTGCTCACAAATATACATGGACAGACAGACAGACGGACGGACGGACATGCTTAAATTGATTTAAAAAGTGATTCTATGCATATTCTCAGAAGGAACCATGGGTCTATCTCGTTTCCGTTTGCCTGTTACAAACATCTGCACAAAGACATAATACCCTGTACCACAGTGTGGTGAAGGGTATAAATATAGGGAACATAGCAAAAAGTGGACCTATACCAACATTTCTACAAATTTCAGCAATTTTTAAAGGGGATTTTTCCTAAACGTGGACCGATATTGATAGCGCATGGTAAAGTGGAACATGTGTGTAAAATCCTCAAACTACTACAATTTAGAGTGCAAAGTTATATGAGACAATGCCTAAAGGGTGATAAATATTGGTTACATAGTGTAGGAGTTAGGGGATATTTAGGGTTATCATTATATGTCTAATTAATGACCGATATAGGTCAATTTCAAACTTTTTTATAACGATAACCATTATCTATATGTGAACCGACTAACATCATTCCTAACATATGCCATTTGATACGTTGTGCAAAATTTCTTGTCAATCGGACAAATGTAGAAATTTTGTGCTCCATTTACATTAAATCGGACGAAACTGTATAAGGGAGCTATATCTAAACCTGAACATATTATCTTCAATTTCAATAGGGTTCGTCCTTGGGCGAAATATGTGACATGTGCCAAATTTCATCCAAATCGGATCATAAATGCGACCTTTACTTAGTTCCCAAAAATACATGGACGGACAGACGGACATGAACAAATCGATTCAGAAATTGATTCTATGCATATTCTCAAAAGGATTCATTTTTTTCTCGTTTCCTTTTGCCTGTTACAAACATATGCACAAAGACATAATACCCTGTACCACAGTGTGGTGAAGGGTATAAAAAGGGGGTTACATAGGGACTACCGTAAAAAGGGGCGTATATTAATAATTTTTGATAAGAAGGTTTGTTCCCATATACCCATATGGAGAAATTTGATAGCTATTAGGAACACAAAATACTAAATTACAGCTATTTCGGTGGACAAATAACATCAAAACCCCAAAAGACTAAAAATCAGGGGGTACCGTTATATGGGGGCTACCAGAATAAGTGGATATATATGTATAATTCTTTGTGGAAACATTTGACACCTAATAAGAACACAATGTACCAAATTTTAGTTCAAATTCGGTTGATAAACGCGCTCAAGAACCCCAAAATGCCGAAATCAGGAACCCCAAAATAACGAAAATTAAGGGTACACACAGCCCCCCCATATAGGGGGGCTATGCCTAAACGTGGACCGATATATCCCATCCCTATACAAAATTTCTGCACCCTATATCAATTCCTTCAGATGATAGCGTGATTATAACAGACGGACGGACATTGCAAAATCGTCTTAGAGGGTGAGGCAACCCAGATTTAGATATAGCCCTACATATATTTCGTCCGATTTAATGTAAATTTTTCACTGTGTTCGAAATTTGGCATAGCGTTCAGAATTGAGTCTAGTATGATGTGAGCTAAGTTTCGTGAAGATCCGTTCAGATTTACATATAGTTCCCATGTATATATATTTTCGTCCGATTTTACATAATGACCGATTTTACTTCAATGACGTTATTGGGTTTGGTTGAAATTGGTGCAGATGCATCTATAGCTTCCATATGTATTTCGAACGGGTGACTGATTGAAATTAATTTTTTAAAAATGCGGCGTACTGAATTTGTCCCATGGTACGCAGACGACTCTAAACCTGTCGGAATGAAATAAAATTTATCATAGGTGGCAGAAAGGCATGAGTATGATCCTTCGAGGGAACATTGACATACAATTGTAAGGATACATATGTACAATATACCCAAATTGATGAAGGGTGTCATATAGTCGGCCCAGTCCGACTTTACTACTTGCCTTACTGGTTTTTGCTCGATTTGTGGCTAAGCCACTCATCTCGCAGCCTTCATGCTAAAGTAAAAGTAGAAGCGTTCCTTATGTACCGTTTTTCCAAAATTTATTTGCGTATACCTTTAAATGCGCCGAATAGTTTACCACAGACTGGCCTATTGCTGTGTATATCGTTTACAAAGTTTCTTTGTCAGCCCCCCAAGTGCTGCCGGCTAGCGATTTGAAAACCTTGTTTCTGCTCGTGATCTTATTGCAAATAGCTGTGGCATGCGCGGACGACTTATACAGGCTATCGAATGTGAACCCTAGAATCTTGGTGTAATTTGTGTTCTGAATTGTGGACCCATCGACCTGCACATTCAAAGATAGCCGCATCTCCGCTGTCCATGTGGTAAAAAGTGTGGCCGTTGACTTAGTGGCGGATATTTCCATATTCCTCGACCGGAAAAGTCTGCAAGGTGGAGGTAAAAGAGTTCTGGAGATATCACCCCTCCTTGTGGAACTCCCTCTTGTCTTCGCTCTGTCAAATTCGGGGTGCTCTATAAACTGCCAGTTGAAATAAGCTAATCCTCTGCTGAGAAGTTTGGTCTTAATTCGGGTATACGACCCGCAGCGAGCTGCTGCAGCAGTGATGACGTCCCGGAAATTTCTTTATATGTAAATGTAAATTCAAATTTATATTTCCTAATCAGTTATTAAACATATAACGTGAAAGACTTTTTTGCCTATATATTCTGAGCTATTGTAGTTACGTACATTCGATTTTCTTTAATAAGAACGCTGTTTTTGAGTTTATATGTCTAAATTTTTGCGTGAACATGTAGTTTGATTAAATGAACAATAATCAAACAAAATGTCAATTTCCATTTTCCTGTAATTACGTCCGTTTGCATTTATAATGACGATATATGTGAATGGTGTATAAAGCATTTGTCTTATTTGATGTTGTCTCACTTTCAGTATATGTATGTAAATTTGTTATATCCAATCTCCTCTAGTGTATACCAATTCTTAATAAATTACCATACAGTAACTTTTGCTTACTATAAACTATAAGGTATTCATTCTACTTACTGTTTAATAAAAACAGAAAAAAATCTTCAGAGAATCTAGAACTTCGGGCATTACTTTTAGCCGGTAACCCATTTCCAAAACCATGTTCATTTCTATTTAAATTTCACTAATTTTCGTTTTTATACATGAAAATGTTGACATTTCTAGAAATGATGTGGTCATTCATTCCCTCACTCTCCATGCACACACAGACATATTCACATATTGAACTGTTACAAGGACATTAATTGCAGCATTGCAATATTTCTTGGCAACCGATCCAAATAATATTTTGCTCTTCTTCTTACTTTTTGTCGGGGAAAAAATTTTAACTGGAAATCTGACAATTACCGTTGTGGGCACATTGCACTCCAAGAAGAAATGTTCCCAAAATGGAAGCATCTGAAATGGAAATGAAAAAAGAAAACCAAAAGAGTTTTTAGAAATGATTTGATGTGTGTACAGATGTGTGTCAGGTACACAAGAACATAATCATAAATGCAACTACATTCAGGCAGACATACAAATCTCAGAATATTATACTAGCTATAAAAGAATCCACATTTACATATACATACGTATGTATGTATCGTATATCCATATATAGAGAAATGTTAGAAAAAATCTATGAAATATAAAATGCCCATGGGCTGGGCAGGTTCATTTCGTTCGTACTTTGGCATTCATAATTTTTAAGAAAAAAAGTAAAAATTTATCATTAGCCAATGGTGGTGGTGGCGGTTGTAGTGATGCTGGTGTGGTGCGGTTTTGCCTCTTTGAGAACACGAAATGAAGAATTTGGAACAATCAGGCCTGACTCATTACACACTCAAAATACTATCACAAAATCATTGGATGTGTTTGTGTTTCTATTGGAGATTATTATGAGGAGGGTATGTTGAGGATTAATTATGAGATCGAGCTAATTTAATAATTTTTGGCTGACACAACATGCTAAAAATGAAAGTATACCTATATCGGACGCTTCAAACCGGGGCAAAAACTAGTTTATTTTATACCAAATCTGAGTCGATTTATACACATCCGCCCGGTTGTTTGTCCATCTATAATATATTTTCAAGGACCACAAAAATCGTAATAAAAATCTTAAAAAATCCACTTTATGGTTTAAAAATTCCACGCAATGGTTTAAAAAATCCACGTGTTGTTTGGTCCTTTAGAAAATATTCTTTAAAAATCCACGCCCTGTTTGGTCCTTTAGAAAATATTCATCAAAAAATCCAAGCGTTGTTTGGTCCTTTAGAAAATATTCATTAAAAAATTCACCCCTTGTTTGGACCTTTAGAAAATATTCTTTAAAAAAATCCACGCCTTGTTTGGTCCTTTAGAAAATGTTCTTTTAAAAAATCGACGCCTTGTTTGGTCCTTTAGAAAATATTCTTTAAAAAAATCCACGCCTTGTTTGGACCTTTAGAAAATATTCTTTAAAAAATCCACGCCTTGTTTGGTCCTTTTGAAAATGTTATTTTAAAAAATCGACGCCTTGTTTGGTCCTTTAGAAAATATTCTTTAAAAAAATCCACGCCTTGTTTGGACCTTTAGAAAATATTCTTTAAAAAATCCACGCCTTGTTTGGTCCTTTAGAAAATGTTCTTTTAAAAAATCGACGCCTTGTTTGGTCCTTTAGAAAATATTCTTTAAAAAAAACCACGACTTGTTTGGACCTTTAGAAAATATTCTTTAACAAATCCACGCCTTGTTTGGACCTTGGCCCTATTGGAATTGGTGAAAATCGCTCCAAATTTTAATAGATTTTATTGTAGTTTCGTCTGGGTTTAGAATAGCACACCACAGTTCCAATGTTATTCTGGTTGCGATGAAAAATTTTACAGCGTAGCAAATGACGTATATAAAGTTTGGTGGAAATCGGTTCAGATTTAGATCTAGCTCATATGTATATAATTCCAATTTTTGTTTAATAACAGACTAAAGGGGTGTGATGGAAAATACTGAAGGGCTTCACATAAAAAAACTTGGACCGATATATCCAATTTTATATACCAAATATTTATATATTCAAGATAATATAGTATTTGCTTCACATTTCATAACTACCACCTTTTCCATTTCACTGAAAATGGTATAACAGATAGCAGCAATGCTCAGCTCATTATCGAGAACCAGTTCCACATCTTCAATGTCTTCTTCTTTCATTCCTTTTTCTACTTTTTTGTGCACTATTTATTTTGCAAATAGCAGAAACAACAACCTAGAAATATTGAAACCACTGCCCGAGGAGATCACATAAATTTAAATCCAAATTCGAAGAAAAACATTGCAAATGAGTGAAAATGGGCACAGCTATTGGAATGCCCCAGCGGTGGCGAGTGCAAAAGCGGACATTGAATAGATGGAAGAATGAACATTTGGCAGATATGAACACTACTCGGCCTTTTGTTTGTGGCATTCACCACCAACAACAACGACACATCCTTTGGTGATATTTCGTTATTATTCATGCCACGAAGAACGAAAGACAGAAAGAGCATAGAGAAATATTGCAAAAGAAAGGCAGGGAAAATAGGTTCATAAAAATGAATAGAGAAGAAGAATTCATTCAATGATTTGTGTACAACTTTAGCTTTTGCTAACTTTGGAACAATAATTCAAATCGACAACGTTGGCGAATGCATTTTTCTGAGATGATATATATTTTTAAAGGATGTATGTATGGATAATAATGTTTGGTTATTTACATTAGTGAGAAAGAAAATGTGTTATTACACTTTAACATAAATTATTTTAATTGTTCTACTTAGATCTGAATACAGGTAATATAGTGCGTGTCTAGACGGTCCTGTCAGACAGAAGTCTAGCCATCGTGGACAAAAGTTTTTGTAAAAGTATGGTTTAAATTAATAATAATGTTTGGTAGGAAATCAGAAAAAATGTGACTTTACCTTAAAATTTTTTTCTTATTTCTTTAAATCGAATTAACAATTTTAACGTGGAGATTTTCCACCAGGAGTAAAATTATTGGGGCGAACTTGAAGCTCAAGATAAAGTTCTTCTTCTTAGAAAAACTTCCTACAAAAAATTATCAATATTGGACCACTTTTTGGCATCTGAAATTCAGATGTTGGGCAACAGATGCTACTATGGTCTGAGTAAGCAATTTAAGAATATGAGCACCAGACCAAACTCACACTCTCCACAAGACTCTGATACTACCGTGCTTGTGTATGTATGCAAAATTCGAGACCAAAATTCTACGAAAGATGTACGGGTCGGTGAATATCGCCGTCGAATGAACCACGAGTTGTACCATATGTTCTCGGACATCGACATAGTCAGACGTATTGAGCGGGTGGGTCATGTAGTATGTATAAAATTATAAATAAATAAAACCATTATTTTAAATTCGACTAAAATATATTAAACCTGTGAGCGGAGCAGTATTGTCGAACGGCGCCGACCATATTATACCCTACATAACTGAGCAATATTTCGTGATAGTTGCACCCTCTTGACCGGCTAGAAGTTAACAAATATTACTAATATTCTGTACAGCCCTTCTAATTACTTGCCCAGATTCCCTTCACCGTGAGTTGTACTATTTTAGAGGAGAAAAAAAATAACAGCCAGCGACATGTGATAAATTGGACATAGTGCCTTTACTCATCACTGCAAAACAACAAATAAAATAATTGACAATTTTTTTTAATAAATAAAACTATAATTTACTTGTGGAACATGTCATATCAAAATCTCAATTTCTAAAAATGTTGACTAATTGCCTTTCATGTTAAGCAATCGATATAAGTAGATATTATTGATGGAAGATAAATATTAAATGATTTTTATACCCTTCACCACACTGTGGTACAGGGTATTATGTATTTGTGCATATGTTTGTAACAGGCAAAAGGAAACGAGATAGACCCATGGTTCCTTTTGAGAATATGCATAGAATCACTTTTTAAGTCGATTTATGCATGTCCGTCCGTCCGTCCGTCTGTCTGTCTGTCCATGTATTTTTGTGAGCAAAGTACAGGTCGCATTTATGATCCGAATTGGATGAAATTTGGCATAGGTCACTTATTCGGCCCAAGGACGAACCCTATTGAAATTGGGAAAAATCGGTTCAGATTTAGATATAGCTCCCATATATATATTTAACCGATTTAATGTAAACGGTCCCTATATATCATTCGATTTGCACGAAACTTGGTACAGCCTATTTATTTAGGTCTAAAATGATGTGTGTAAAATTTCATAAAAATCGGTCCAGATTTAGATATAGCTCCCATATATAGTTTCGTCCGATTTCATGTAAATGGTGCCCCAAAGTCCTAATATATCTTTCAATTTGCACGAAATTTGGCATAACGTTCTGAATTGAGCCTAGAATGATGTGTGCCAAGTTTCGAGAAAATCGGTCCAGATATAGATATAGCTCCCATATATATAGTTTCGACCGATTTCATGTAAATTGTGCACCAAAGTCCCTATATATCTTTCGATTTGCACGAAATTTGGTACAATGTACTGAATTGGGCCTAGAATGATGTGTGCCAAGTTTCGAGAAAATAATTTCAGATTTAGATATAGCTCCCATATATATTTTCGTCCGATTTAATATAAATGATGTACCAAAGTCCCTATATATCTTGCGATCTGCACGAAATTTGGTATAACGTACTGAATTGGGCCTAGAGTGATGTCTGCCAAGTTTCGATAAAATCGGTCAAGATTTAGATATAGCTCCCATATATAGTTTCGTCCGATTTCATGTAAATGGTGCACCAATGTCCCTATATATCTTTCGATTTGCACGAAATTTGGCATAACGTACTGAATTGAGCATAAAATTATGTCTGGTATGTTTCGTGAAAATAGATCAAGATTTAGATATAGCTCCATATATAGTTCCGTCCGATTTCATGTAAATGGTGCACCAATGACCCTATATATCTTTCGATTTGCACGAAATTTGGCATAACGTGCTGAATTGAGCATAAAATTATGTCTGGTATGTTTCGTGAAAATCGGTCCAGATTTAGATATAGCTCCCATATATAGTTTCGTCCGATTTTATGTAAATTGTGCACCAAAGTCCCTATATATCTTTCGATTTGCACGAAATTTGGCATAACGTACTGAATTGAGCCTAGAGTGAGTTCTGCCAAGTTTTGTGAAAATCGGTCCAGATTAAGATATAGCTCCCATATATAGTTTCGTCCGATTTCATGTAAATTGTGCACCAAATCTCTATATATCTTTCGATTTGCACTAAATTTGGCATTACGTACTGAATTGAGCCTAGAATTATGTCTGCCAAGTTTCGAGGAAATCGGTATAGATTTATATATAGCTCCCTTATATTATAGATTGATTTTAAGTAATTGACGCACCAAGGAACCAATATATGGCTGATAGGAACAAAACGTACTGAAGTTAGTATAACCTAACCTGTACCAAGTTTCGTTGAAATAGGTTCATTTTAGCATCCATATATAAGTAAATTGTGCATCAAACTCCGCATATTTGTTAGATTGACATCAAATTTTGCACAACGTACAAAATTGAGCATAGAATAACGTAGTTGGGTTTTCTAGAAGTACAGACATAGCCCAATGGATTAACTATTGATATTTTTTTGAAGTCGATTTACATACTTTTGTCCCATTGTAAGAAACGAATGACATGTTTATGGATAGATCTAAATCGTTTCACATTTAGATAAATATCACATATTTTATTTCATACAATTTCATGATAATAGTCCTGTTTAATATACCCATAGTGGTGAAGGGTATCATATAGTCGGCCCCGCCCGACTTTACTACTTTCCTTACTGGTTTAATCTGGCAACTTCACTTAAAATGGCTTATATTTGCTATTACACTTGCCACTAAGGGCACATAAAATCTATTGTTTTGAAAGTTTTCGTGAAATGTCTCCCAAAAATACATCTTTGTCTATCAAACTCCAGTTAATAGCTCCATTTAATAATCAAGCAAAAAAGGAAGATAAAACAAACCACCAGTGTCCACCGATATTTACCCTTGCTGAAACGCCATGCTGTGCAAACATTAAAATGGATGCAGTATGGAGACCCACATCAATTGAAAGGCCCGGAAATGTACTTTCAGAATATATACACTTTTTGGCGAAGAACAAACTTTGCTAAACGGATTTTCTCGATTTTCCTTGCAAGTCTCAGTGACAATGGAAATTAAAGGTCTCGAAACGTACTTTCAGAATATATACACCTTATACCGAAGAAGTATTGATACGCACATCAATTGAAAGGTCTCGAAATGTACTTTCAGAATATACACACCATATGCCGGAAAACAAACCTTCGCCTAACGGATTTTCTCGATTTTCATTGCAAGTCTCAGTGACAGTGGGGACTCTGTGTAGAAAACGCCATATAGCGCAAAAAAACTAAAATGGATGCAGTATGAAGACCCACATCAATTGAAAGGTCTTGAAACGTACTTTCAGAACACACTTTCAATCCCATCTATTCATCAATGTTTACACTGGCACATAAGCTTTAGGTGTTGACCTTTGACATATGTTTGATATTTTTATGAGACTCAAGCATCAACTTAAAGTTATTGGTATTCATCATTCCTTTTTTGTAGGTTTTTGTTTTTAAAACCTAAAGACAAGATTTTTAAATAACCTCCATATTAAAAGACAATGAAGAGAGGACATCAGTATTAAAAGGATTTTATTCAATTTATGCTACATATGCAAATGATAACTAATATCCTGTCTTTATTTCACACAGCCCAAAATCAAGCCAAACAAAAACAGACACATCACTCATGGCAAGGAGTTTTGTTGGCAATTTGTATTCCTAAGTTTTGACAGATGGCCACAAGGAGGTTAATAGCATAAGGACACTAGAAGAAAAAAAATATTTTTATATATATAGGATAAATCAGAGGTGTAATGATTATTCGTAATAGGTTCAGATTTAGATTCGACCCCATATACATATACAGATTTTCGTCCAATTTGATGTAAATGGTAATCAAAACCCCCAAGGTATTTCCGATTAAATCGAAATTTTGCACAGGACACAGATAAGATGTTATGTGTTCAGTTTCGTTGATGCCGGTTCAGATTTGCATATTGCTGCCATATCTTTTTTTCGGCAGATTTTATGTAAATAATATACCATACTCCCAAAACTCTGCCCGATTGAAACGAAATTTAGAAGAACGTACCCTATTGAGTCTGGAATGTCAAATTCTAAGTCTCGTTTAAATCGGTTCACAATTAGATATAGCACGCATATACGTGTATTCGTTTTCAATATTCGATTGTATTCGATTTCCAATATATATTTTCTTTGGACTTGATATTTTGGACAGTGTGCAGTGCCAATTTATATATATAGCGCTCCATTTCATGCAAATCCTACAATGAGGAGACAACACTGTGTGTTCAAATATATGAGATAATTGAAATATTAGCAATTCCATTACCATCTACACTATTCTTGAAATTTCTCACCATGACAAACTAATGGTAAACTAATGACCATGTCTGTTATTCATAAATAATGATGTTGTCTTTGCGAGAACGACATTTCCAGCACATATGTGTCATTTTACAGACATCTACTTTTAGACCACTTTCTTAAATTAAAACCTTTAATTTAACTTCAGTCCAAGGCCACGAACAAATCTTTAAGGATTTCAAGTAAATTCTAGATTCTTCTTTGATTGCATGGCCTTTATTAAGAGTTTAAGAGTGACCACAATGTTAAAGAT
Organism: Musca vetustissima; assembly: GCF_032173495.1. Taxonomy (NCBI): domain Eukaryota; kingdom Metazoa; phylum Arthropoda; class Insecta; order Diptera; family Muscidae; genus Musca; species Musca vetustissima. The sequence continues at coordinate 34,709 of NW_026882371.1, forward strand.
TTTGTCTGACAGTTTTCGTGTGAATACACAAATATCCTGTCATTCATTTTTAATCCTTTTCAAGCAAGTTGTTGCCACACAATTGGGAACTTTAACAATGAATAGACAAAGAGCAGAAAGATCAAATATGAAATATTTACAGGTCAGCAAGGGCCACCAATGAATAAATTGAATTAACTTGAAATTTTTGAAAAGAAAATATATACCTTAAATAAGTACCTAATTTTACTATATTGACATTTTATAATGCTTTCATATACATACACATAATACTAAGAGTAAATAATTTAATTAATTTCGGTTTTAATTTAATCAAACGTTTTAACAATATATGAAATAAAACTAACAATTTTTGATCCTGATAAATACATTTAATTTACTTTAAAACTGAAGGATGTCCGCTCTATGAAAATTTTAATTCTAGGAAATATGCATTCAAAAACCAGTAAGGAAAGTAGTAAAGTCGGGCGGGGCCGACTATATGATACCCTTCACCACTATGGGTATATTAAACAGGACTATTATCATGAAATTGTATGAAATAAAATATGTGATATTTATCTAAATGTGAAACGACTTAGATCTATCCATAAACATGTCATTCGTTTCTTACAATGGGACAAAAGTATGTAAATCGACTTCAAAAAAATATCAATAGTTAATCCATTGGGCTATGTCTGTACTTCTAGAAAACCCAACTACGTTATTCTATGCTCAATTTTGTACGTTGTGCAAAATTTGATGTCAATCTAACAAATATGAGGAGTTTGATGCACAATTTACTTATATATGGATGCTAAAATGAACCTATTTCAACGAAACTTGGTACAGGTTAGGTTATACTAATTTCAGTACGTTTTGTTCCTATCAGCCATATATTGGTTCCTTGGTGCGTCAATTACTTAAAATCAATCTATAATATAAGGGAGCTATATATAAATCTATACCGATTTCCTCGAAACTTGGCAGACATAATTCTAGGCTCAATTCAGTACGTAATGCCAAATTTAGTGCAAATCGAAAGATATATAGGGACTTTGGTGCACCATTTACAAGGAATCGGACGAAACTATATATGGGAGCTATATCTAAATCTGGACCGATTTTCTCGAAACTTGGCAGATATCATTCTAGGTTAATTCAGTACGTTATGTCAAATTTGGTGCAAATCGAAAGATAATTAGGGACTTTGGTGCACCATTTACATAAAATCGGACGAAAACTATATATGGGAGCTATATCTTAATCTGGACCGATTTTCTCGAAACTTGGCAGACATCACTCTAGGCTCAATTCAGTACGTTATGCCAAATTTCGTGCAAATCGAAATATACATAGGGACTTTGGTGCACAATTTACATGAAATCGGTCGAAACTATATATATGGGAGCTATATCTATATCTGGACCGATTTTCTCGAAACTTGGCACACATCATTCTAGGCTCAATTCAGTACGTTATGCCAAATTTCGTGCAAATTGAAAGATATATTAGGACTTTGGGGCACCATTTACATGAAATCGGACGAAACTATATATGGGAGCTATATCTAAATCTGGACCGATTTTTATGAAATTTTACACACATCATTTTAGACCTAAATGATTAGGCTGTACCAAATTTCGTGCAAATCGAATGATATATAGGGACCGTTTACATTAAATCGGTTAAATATATATATGGGAGCTATATCTAAATCTGAACCGATTTTTCCCAATTTCAATAGGGTTCGTCCTTGGGCCGAATAAGTGACCTATGCCAAATTTCATCCAATTCGGATCATAAATGCGACCTGTACTTTGCTCACAAAAATACATGGACAGACAGACAGACAGACGGACGGACGGACGGACATGCATAAATCGACTTAAAAAGTGATTCTATGCATATTCTCAAAAGGAACCATGGGTCTATCTCGTTTCCTTTTGCCTGTTACAAACATACGCACAAAGACATAATACCCTGTTCCACAGTGTGGTGAAGGGTATAAAAAAATACATTGGGTAATTACATAGGATATTGAGATAGATCGCCAAAATTTTGTATAGAGTCGTCTTTTGTCTGCAGGCAGGTCAAGTTCGATGATGGGCTTTATCGGTCTACGTTTAGGCATAGCTCCCATATAAGGATACCCTCCAATTTTCGGTATTTTGGGGTTCTTGAGCGCATTTTTCAAACGAATTTTGCTGGAATTTTATACATTGGGTTCTTATTGGGTACCAAATATCTCCACTAAAAATTATAAATATCGGTCCACTTTTTCTGGTGCCCCCATATAACGGTAACTCCTTATTTTCTGTATTGTGAGGGTTTTGATCGATTTTTTCGCCGAATTGGCTGTAATTTAGTATTTTGAGTTCTTAATAGGTACCAAATCTCTCCATAAAAAATTATGAATATAGGTCCATTTTTTCGGATAGGGATATAAGGGTGCCCCCATGTTTCGGCATTTTGGGGTTCTTGAGTGAGTTTTTCAACCGAATTTGTTGCAATTTGGCATTTTGTATTTGTATATGGTAAGAAATCTCCCCATATTCGCCCCCTTTTTGGAGTAGTCCCCCTTTTTATATTGAAATAGTTATCCGATTTGTTCCGTGCATTTAGGCCTAGCAATTGTGTTGGACGTACCAGAAGGAGTGGACCGATAATCCCCATCTTCGAATTTGAACTAAATTTGGAAGATATCAAGATTTTCTGAAAATAATTTGGTCCAAAAAAACATGGGGTCTAGAACCAATATTTCGATGAGGCACATTTTCACTGTATCAAAGTGTATACACCCCCATTAGCCATAAGCTGAAATTTGTATTTAGTGTACATTATGATTTACATAATCGGTTTATAAAAATGTCGGTATAGGTCCACTTTTTGTTATGTTCCCTATATTTTCATTTCAAGTATCTGTAAATATATCTATGGTGGAGGGTATCCAAAGTTCGGCCCGGCCGAACTTAACGAAACTCCACTTGTTTCTGTTTATTGATGTCGAGCTTCTTTTTAAATACAGCTTTGTATAAATGGTTAAAAACAGTTTTATGAACGATTTTTAGCTCCTGGGCGATGTTACGACTGCTAACATGGCGGTCAACTTCGATCACTTCTCCGATTTTATCGACATTTTAGACGACCGGCCTAATGGATTTCCTAGGAGCCACTTTTGTAAATGCCCCAAGTGGTGTAGTCTATCATAATGTTCGCCCTGTCCGACTTTACAATTTTTCCTTACTGTGTTTTTAGATTAAAAGAATCTGACTTTTGTCCATATATAAATTTCAAAATTTCCTTAAATTCTTAAAATCCACGTTAATTTATCAACGACGTGGTAGCATTATAATTATTATTATTTTCAGCGTCATTATCTTTATCGCTGTTTACGAGTTAATTTCATAGAGTAATTACTCAGGGAAATAAAATATTTTCGCAACAGATCCATGGAACAAAGTATGCAAAGTGTTGTTGTTGTAGTATGTGTTGTTGGCCAAACAGACATTCATAATTTATTATTTTTCGCAGTTTTTGCTTTGCAGTCAATGACGAAGCAGGAACGAAAGCAGTATCAGGCAGCATTTTATCGCCGTCGTTCATTTTATTCAAAATACTTTGCGACTAGTGCATTATTTCCAAGGATGGGGCTAAGAGCAGCAGCAGCAACATCAACAACGATGTTCCAATGTTGGAAGATGCCTTTATCACATCATTCTTTGGCTGTTAATGCATTTAAGCGGGAGAGAGGTGGAGCATAGAACCATAGGACCAACAACTATTTGTTAAATTTCTAATGGCAGTTGGATGGTTGGTTGGTTACGGTAGTGGCACGACGGTAGTGGTGTTGCTGTTATGGTGTGAAACACCCATATTTTTTATTCTACCATTCATCCATTTAAATTTACGACTTTTTTTTATCATCATAATCATAAAACAAATAACATTATTATCAGCAGTAGCAACAAAAACATCATCACCATTGCCATCATAGTCTTCGTCACTTTTTTAGGTTATTTTATTACCAATGTCGATGATATATTCTTGGCGTTAAAATTTATTCTAATATTGTCACAAGTTTGCAACAAAAAAGTATTTTGTTTTCGTTTAATAACTTTTTTCTACCAAGAAATTCTTTAAATTGGCAAATAAGAAAAAAAACGAGACGAATTTTAGATGTCCTTGACATTTAACGCATTTGATATTATTTGGATAATATTCCAACGAATCTTGTTTCGTCCTTTTTTCCAAACCAAGTCCAGTAATGTGACTTTGAATTACCTTGAACTGACTTTGCCAGGAATTGACGCAAATGACACTTTCTGTCTAAATGTTTTCAAATATCATGGTGGCATTGTTTTCTGTGGAAGTGAATTTCTGTCTGTTGAAGTGTATCATTAAATTACAATTTGTTTGCTTAGTGTTGGTGTTTCAGATATGATTTCAATTGAATTGCAACTAGAGCTATTAAATTAGTTAGGACGGTACTAAAACTAAACTTGAAAATTCGGTGCTATATGCAAAATGTTGTCTATAGTTAGTTAAACGAAAATATATATTAGAGCTATATCTAAATCTAAACTGATTTGAACAAAAATTTTCACACGTTATTCTAAACTC
>NW_026882372.1:0-39911 GCF_032173495.1 Musca vetustissima
CACCCGAAGCGCTGCCTCATCTGCTTGCGCAAGTACCCATGCTTCTGATCCATATAATAGCACGGGTAGTATCAGCGTCTTGTAAAGTGTGAGTTTGGTCTGGCGAGAGGTGGCCTTGTTTCTAAACTGCTTACTTAGACCATAGTAGCATCTGTTGGCCATCACAATCCTTCTCCGAATTTCAAAACTGATATCATTCGTTTTATTTATGGCGGTACCAAGGTATATAAAGTCTTTAACTACCTCGAAGCTGTAGTTCTCAAGTTCCACAGTTGGTCCGAGTCTACTGGACGTCTTGCGCGTTGATACCATCAGCTTGGTCTTCTCGCCGTTTACTGCCAGACCCACTTTGGCAGACTCCTTTTCAATTTGTTCAAGGTGGCTGTTACCGCTCGCAATGTTCGACCCATTATATCGATGTCATCGGCGTAGGCGAGTAACTGGTGTTGTTTGGTGTACAGAGTGCCATTTCTGTTCACCTTTGCGTCTCGTATGACCTTTTCCAGTAGGATGTTAAAAAGATCACACGACAAACTGTCACCTTGTCTGAATCCTCGTTCGGTATTGAAGGGCTCCGATAGGTCCTTTCCTACTTTAACGGCTGACCTTGTGCCACTTAAAGTTATCCTGCATAGCCGTATTAATTTTGCAGGAATGCCGAACGCAGACATGGCTTTAAACACCTCTGAACGGATAGGGCTGTCGAATGCGGCTTTATAGTCGACAAATAGGTGGAATGTGTAGATGTGTTTTTCGTGGTCTTTTTTTCATGATTTGGCGCAGAGTGAAAATCTGGTCAATGGTCGATTTGCCTGGTCTTACCCAATTGTTCTTTTTGCTGCAGTTTGTAGGGAGTGGGCAATTCTTTGCCATTGTGTTTCTATACTATTATCGGGACAAGAAGTGCTTTCTTCAAGCAGATGGGTAAGTTGAGCGGAGTAGGCCTCGGCTACCTGTTGTGTTTGCAGCTTTTCGACGTCGAATTTCCGTGTTGTATTAGATCGCACCTTTGCTGCAACATTTAGACGGGTGCGTACCTTGGCTGCCACAAGGTAATGGTCCGAATCGATATTCGCTCCTCGGATCGATCGGACGTCTAACACACTGGATGCATGCCTTCCGTCTATCACAACATGATCAATTTGATTTCTCGTTACTTGATCAGGAGAAATCCAGGTGGCCTTGTGTATATCGAGATGCTTGAATCTGGTGCTGCTAACTACCATGTTTTTTTGCTGCCGCGAAGTCAATCAACCTCATGCCGTTGTCGGAAGTTTCTTCATGAAGGCTGAATTTTCCGACGGTGGGGCCAAAGATATTTTCCCTTCCGATTTTTGCATTAAAATCTCCTAGCAGAATTTTAATGTCATGGCCAGGGCAACGGTCATATGCTGTTTCTAGGAGCTCATAAAATATATCTTTGGTCTGTTCATCTTTATCTTCGGTCGGAGCATGGGCGCAAATTAGATAAGGCAATAATATCGGCTTTGTACTTCTTATGTATATCCGCCAAAGCGAACACTGCCCCTGTTCTGTATAGCGTGCGCACATTCCAAGTGCAGATTCGCAGATCGTGGTCCTTTATACGTTTGCGGGGGTCGTCAACATTATGGGGGTTTGGTTTTCTTTTTCTTTGCTTTTTCATAGTAGGTTGGGTTTTCCGAGAGTGGGCAACTAACCCGACGCCTCAACCCATTTTTTTATAGTTCTTATGGGTGAACTCGCGGCACATATTAGCTCACTATTTCATCGGGTGATGAGAATAGCTCCCCAGGTGGCACCGCGGGGAGGTCAGTGTCCACAATTGAGATGAAAGGACAGGAAATTACAGTTTTTTAATAACATATTTTTGGAGGGACGCGAAAGCGTAGATTTTTTTAAGAATATATTATTAGATAGATATAAAGGCATAAAAGTCCTTCTCTTCGTGAAAACCTGGACTTTTTAATCAAATATTTTCACATGGACATGGAGGCGCATCAGACTACGTAACTCTATGCTCAATTTTGTACGTTATGCAAAACTTGATGTCAATCTGACTAATATGAGGAGTTTATTGGACAATTTACTTAAAATCGATTGAAAATATATATGGAAGCTACATCCAAATATGAACCGATTTCAACGAATCTTGACACAAAATAGGTTAAAATAACTTCAGTACGTTTCGTCCAATTACTCCCTTATATTATACTTATGTATAATATAAGGGAGCTATATCTAAATCTCAACCGATTTCCACGACACTTGGCACACATCATTGTATACTAAATTCAGTACGCTATGCCAAATTTCGTGCAAATCGAAGGATATATAGGGACTTTGGTGCACCATTTACATGCAATCGGACGAAACTATATATGGGAATTAAATCTAAATCTGAACCGATTTTCACGAAACATGGCAGACATCACTCCAGGCTCAATTCAGTACGTAATGCCAAATTTCATGAAAAGCACTGGGTATATAGGAACTTTGGTGCACCATTTACATGAGATCGGACGAAACAATATGTGGGAGCTATATCAATATCTGGACCGATTTGGAGTACCATTTTTATGGAACCGAGGAAAATTATGTACAGGAGCTATATTTTAATGTGGCATACACTATTTAGTTTTTTTATCTTGCTAGGAGAAACTTCCATTATTTGTTGAACAATATCATGAACTCAGACGAAAATATACATACACATCTGAATATATGATACAAAATCCAATACGTTATTGTAGCTATAATCTGGTACGTTGTGCAGAAGTTTGTTCCAATCGGGAAAAAAATAGTTATTTGGGAAATGGTTTAAATGATATCGGATGGAAATATATATGGAAACTATATCTATCCGTTTTCAAACCAACCTAATACACATTATTATAGACTAGATTCAATATTGTCGTACAAATGGGACAGGATATATGGTACACCATTAACATAAAATAGAACTAAAGTATTTATGGGAGCTATATCCCAAGCGATAAAAAAACAATTACATAAAATCTGATGAAACTATATTTGGGAGCTATATCTAAATCTGAACCGATTTCAACAAAACTTCACAGACACAGACATCAGCAAAATTTTGTTTCTATCGGACGGAAATTCTGAATTTGGTGCAGCATTTAGATAAAATCGAACGAAACAATATATGACATCTATATCTGATCCGATTTCAATGAGATTTAACACACACTATCCTAGTCCTAATTCCATGGGACTAGGATAGAGACGGACGGACATGCATAAATCGACTCAGTGCACCATTAACATAAAATCGGACGAAACTTCATATGGGACCTATATCAACATTTGAACCGGTTTCAAGAGTTTGAAACGCCGTGAAATATTGGTCCTGCGCCCTCCTATTGTATACCGACCATATCTCGACTAGTTGAAGTCATATCTCGACTAGTTGAGTTGATCTAGGCATGTGTGCCCGTCCATCAATGCAGGCAACAGTTATGGACCAATCGTCACGATTTGTCAATAACTGTGATCGGTTAATATTTAGGTTAGGTTGAAAAGAGGGGTGGATGATACCACCACATGTCCAACATGAGATGGACTTACACATAAGCCAAATGAGGCCTGTTGTGCGCTCTAGAAATGCGGAGAAATTTGGAATTAGTGAAAGTTTAGATTAAAAAGCATTTGGGTTTGATTCCTCTTTTAATTCTAGGCGTTCCGTATTTTTTGTGAACCCCTTCAGTCATCTCCATTCACACCCCCTCAGATCGGTTAGTCCGTGATGAGTGTCATTTCCAAGAATTGTTTCCGAAATGGCACAGGAAATGTCTTTCTCACACGCTCTGCACATCCTGCTACCTTCGCATCCAATCTCAAGTAGATGTGCCTTCAGACTAAGGTGTCCCGTTAGAATACCCGTAAGTCGGATTATTTCTTTTTTGTTTAGCGTTAGGATTTGCTAAGTTTTGACTTCACTTGGGTCACCCCATAAGATGTTGGTGATTTTTTCTGTCCCTCATTTTCCCAAAGGGTTTTTTGGGTCTCATTCGCAAATTTCCTCATTTCTTAGCACCCATATAATTCTCACAGGTCCTTGTTGTGAGAAATCATTAATGGTATTTATACATTCCAGTACTCTGTTATAGCTTGAACCTCCGCCTGTAAGATCGTGCTATGAACAGTAATGCGAAGAGAAATTTCGGTACCCGGTTGATCTTCTCGGTTCTTCCATCTGTGTAGCAACAGTTATCAGGCGGAATCTGAACTTGTGTTCCACTATTCCATTGTTCTCTATCTGGTATTATAGTTTCGCACCGTGTTACTACTCTGGTTTCAGGTATGCGGTCTGAATCAAAGGTATTGATTGTTGACGCAGTAGTTGCCTGTAAAAAGGTTTTGTGCGGTTAAATGCGACCTGTACTTTGCTTACAATTTAACATGGACAGACGGATGGACGGGCGGAAATGCATAAATCGACTCAGAAAGTGATTCTATGCATATTCTCAAAAGGAATCATGGGTCTATATCGATTATTTTTGCCTGTTACAAACATATGCACAAAGGCATAATACCCTTTACCACAGTGTAGTGAAGTGTATAAAAATAAACCAATTAAATTTGTTATCATTTGGTGAGGACAACGAAGTAGTGAAATCTGGTAGTAATTCTTTTAAACGGAGGACAAATTGAATAGTATAGTGGAGACCTTAAAACATAACCAAGATAAATCTCTCACTTAAAACAGTAGAAATTGGAACTTCTGGTATGAGATTATCGACTTGTACTTAAGTATATATTTAAGAAATGCATGGGAGAGGTATAATTCAACCATAACACGTTTTTCCATTTTACGAAAATAGTTAAACAAATATATGATCCGTATCCAATGTCTAATTGAGAAAATTACCTCAAAACCATATCCTTATTAATTTTGTAACAAAGTTTATAATATACTATCACCACCTCTATCTTTCTATGAACTTGTTACTTTTACAATTATACACAAATATCCACAATTAAAACAAAAAACTATACAAACAACACAAACTTTCTTATTTTTAGATAGTTTGTTTTTATTGTTGTTGTTGTAGTTTTCCATTGCTTTGTTAAATTCTCAAAGCTTGAGAGATAGACAAAAAAACGGAAAAAGTTTTTCCCTCTACCCTCAAATAACCTTAAAGCACAAAAGCATAAGTTATCCACTCCACTTTGTTAACGAGTGCCTCTTGCAATAAAGACATCAAATCGCAACATTGTTAGCAGTCGACACAGCGTACAAACAAATAGACAAACAAATAAACAAACGGACAAACAAACAGAATAGAAGAGTTAGTGATAAAAGTGCTCAGCCAAAAGATGGCAAAACACTGAGAAGAGTTTAAAAAGTAGTTCATAGTTATCTCTGTGTTTCGTTGCAAGCAAGCAACCAGCCACTAGGAGCAGAGGCATCCACTGAAGTAGATACTTATTTACTATAGCGGGAGGAGGATGTGGACGAGGAAACGAAAAACAAAATCAACAGTGGCAACAAATATGATGCTGGAAACGAAAAAGAGAAAAAACACCGAACTTAGATGGATATGGGGGATCGAAAAACTAAAACAGAAGTGACCATGTGCTGTATTTTAATTTTTTTGAAAAATTCATATCCACTTTATTTGTTGCACTATAACATGTAGTGTGAACTATTATAGTGGGCATCCAGTATCCAGAAACTCGGAGTATCATACCCTTCACCACACTATGGTATAGGGTATTATGTCTTTGTGCATATGTTTGTAACAGGCAAAAGGAGACGAGATAGACACATGGTTCCTTTTGAGAATATGCATAGAAGCTTTTTCTAAGTCGATGTCCGTCCGTTTGACCGTCTGTAGATGTTCAATTGTAAACAAAGTACAGGTCGCATTTATGATCCGATTTGGATGAAATTTGGAACAGCTAACTTATTTGGCCCAAGGACGAACCCTATTGAAAGAAAATCGGTTCAGATTTAGATATAGCTCCCGTATATAGTTTCGTCCGATTTAAGGTAAATGGGGCACCAAAGTCCCTATATATCTTTCGATTTGCATGAAATTTGGCATAGAGTTGTGAATAAGGTCCAGAATGATGTGTGCTAAGTTGCGTGAAAATCGGTTCAGATTTAGATATAGCTCTCACATATAGTTTTGTCCGATTTTATGTAAATTATCCACCAAAGCATCTATATATCATTCGATTTGTACGAAATGTTGCATATTACACTGAGTTGTGTTTCGAATGATGTGTGTCAAGTTTCGAGAAAATCGGATCAGATTTAGATATAACTCGTATATATATTTTCGTCGGATTTAAGGTAAATGGGGCACCAAAGTCCCTATATATCCCTTGATTTGCACGAAATTTGTCCTGAAAGATGTGTGCTAAGGTTCGTGAAAATCGGTTCAGATTTAGATATAGCTCCCATATATATTTTTGTCCGATTTTATGTAAATGGTGCACCAAAGTACCTATATATCTTTCGATTTACACGAAATTTGGCGTATGGTACTGAATTAAGCCTAGAATGATGTGTGTTAAGTTTTGTGAAAATCAGAATTAAATATAGCTCCCATATATACTTATGTCCGATTTAATGTAATTGGTGCACCATAGTATACTGAATTGTGTCTATAATGGTGTGTGTCACGATGTGATCAAGAAAATCGGATCAGATTTAGATATATCTCCCATATATAGTTTCTGCCGATTTTTTGGAATGGTGCACCCAACTCTCAATATTTATCCGATTGAGACAAAATTTTGCATATAGTACTGAATTAGGTCCAGGTTGATGTACGCGAAGTTTTGTTGCAATCGGTCCAAATTTAGATATAGCTGTCATATATAGTTCCGTTCGATTTTATGTAAATGATATACCAAACTTCCAGTATTTGCCCGATTGAGCAAAATTTTGCATAGCGATTGCAATTGAGGAAAAAGTGATATTTTCGTTCGATTTTATGTAATGTTTGTTCGATTTACACTAAATTTGGCAAAGGGTATCACGTTGAATATAGAATGATAAGATGCAACGGTTGCTCTATTAGGTCTATGTGTTTATATAGCTCCCATACATTATTTTACTCGATTTTGGTACTCCAAAGAATCCAAGTCTGCCCGTTTGACATGCAATTTTTAATTGATTTCAGAACGGTATATGTATGGGGGTTTTCAATTGGTTCAAATATCTCTCTAGACTCCATATCAATGGCCCTCCAAAGATTTTATGTATGTTTTATCTAAAGGACATTATAGATATTAACATCTCTTGGGAGTGTTTCTAGAAGGAATGAAGCGATGGGTACCATTTTCAGACTTGATCTAGGTTTTGTTAAGTATTACGAGATGCAAACTTTAAATGACATCAGACAATTCATTCGCTTCATATCGACTTTAGAAATGCCCAATATAGCCGGATGGGGTCGACCATACTATATCCTACACAACTATATGTAAATGTATATTACGAGTCTTGGCTATGTATCGAGATATTTTCTCTCTCGTGACTGATTAGATGTCAAATGGTCCTCTTTCTTACTCTGGAATATTTTCCCAGAGTGACCGTTTACGTCATAAAAATCAAATGTTGTTATTTTACACACAAAAGTTTTGGTTCATTTGACCTAAACGATAAATGCTGACTTAATGATCAGTCAGTCGTTCTTATTAGACCACCTTACTTACATAGTTGACTTGCTACAGAACGGGTTTTCCAGAAGCCGAGCTTAGAAAAGATTTCCAATCGCGTCGGTCTTGTTCGCATCTCCTCTAATTTGAAAGATCACGTTCAAAAATGTTGTCTTCTACTTGGTATTTCCATTTAATTCGTGGCATTCCCCTTCTGCGTGAACCATCAGTAGGCTCACGATGGCCACCGGTGTATAAATTGTAAAGCTCGTGGTTCATTCGACGCCGATATTCACCGTCAGCGCAGATCGACCCGTAGATCTTTCGGAGTATTTTTCTTTCAAACACCCCAAGGGCTACCTAATAACTTAGACCATAGTAACACCTGTTGCCCATAACAATCCTTCTCCGAATTTCAAACCTGATGTTATTCGTTTTATTTATGGCGGTACTACCTCGAAGCTGTAGTTCTCAAGTTCCATAGTTTGTCCGAGTCTACTGGATGCCTTCGGCGTTGATACCATCAGCTTGGTCTTCTCTCCGTTTACTACCAGACCCACTTTGGCAATTTGTTCGACCCATTATATCGATGTAATCGACGTAATTTTCGTTCACCTTTGCATCTCGTATAATGTTATGATGTTAAGAAGATCACCTTACCCGTGTGATATTTGTTATGTTCTGCTTATAATAGCCCAAAAAGGGCTGTAAAGCGACTATAAAAGCAGACTAAAATAAAGACAAACCCCTAAATATCAACTGACCAGCGCCGAAAATTATAAGCGTCGTCCTTAACCGGAACATCATGTAAAATTTCATACCGATCAGCGCTACTTTTCCGATCTCTGGTATGGCAATTTTTGAGACAAAACAGTTCACAGTTCGTAGACTCCTATTAATATTTACGTATATTTACTTCCACATCTGAGAATATACATCAGGATAACTGGTATCTATTTAAAGGTTAACCATTCCTCTGGATTATATTACCAACTTATCCAGTCAATACCTCTCTAAAGTAAGTATATAAGCCATAGAATGCAAATTATTGTCATTTTTTACACAAAAGATGAGATGTTCGGGTCGTAATTGTGGCCAGATAAAATTAAATTTTAAAGTCTCTAACAACATATTGCAGCGACGAAAAACGTAGAGGACCGGCCTTAACCGGGATTACTCATCAAGAAATACTGCATTATGGCGGGTTAAAAGACCTTGGTCTTTTTAACCGATGTATGGAAGCACTAGGCACAATATCACCGAAATTTTCAGACAAAAAACATTTCTGAACTTACCCAAAAACGACAAATCAAGGTTCTTCTGAATCACCGGATCTTTTTTTCAAAATTTCTTTGCACCAATGTGCACTAAACTTTTCTTGTGCGTTTGTCAAATTATGCTCGCTATAGAGATAACGCAGCTGTTACGGTCAGGTGTTCATGTAATATCGAATGTTCATGAAAGAACTACCCAAAAATTAGTTCATATCGTGTTATATGATATTATTATATTGCAATCTCATTTGGCTTTTTATACCCTTCACCACACTTTGATACAGGGTATTATTTCTTTGTGCATATGTTTGTAGCTGGCACAAAAAAAAAAACGAATATAGATCCATGGTTCCTTTTGAGAATATTCATAGAATCACTTTAAACAAAGTACAGGTCACATTTATGATCCAACTTAGGTGAAACTTGACACATCACCACTTACTTGGCCCAAGGACGAAACCTATTGAATTTGGAGGAAATCAGATTTAGGTACCGTTCAGGTTCAGATTTAGATACCGCTTCCATATACATATTCATCCGATTTGTGGTAAATGGTGCAACAAAGCCCCATAAATCTTACGATTTGCACGAAATGTGGCATAGCGTACAGAATTAATTCTAGAATGATGTGTGCAAAGTTTCGTTAACATCGATTCAGATTTGGATATAGTTCCCATATATATGTTCATCCGATTTCATACAATTTATGTAATTGATATAGGTTGCAGTAAATTGATATGTTGCATGTGTTTGAGTTGATGTTAGTCGATCCACTTATGGGTTGAGTTCTAAGACTTTGTTGTAATCATTCTTCCTGCGGAAGATATCAAGATAAAAAATTAGAACGTTAGGTTCGAAGATAGAAAACCTGTGGTGATGGCCTTATATAACTGTATCCTCTAAAGTGCAGTATTTTGGGGATGTTCCATTCTACCATGCGTCGTCAATATCGGTCGACCTATTGCGGTTTTAGGAAAAATATCCATAAAAATTTCTGAAATCTGTATTTCATGTATATCGGCAGGCATTTAGGCATCTCCTCCATATAATGATACCTCCTGAAGGGAAGAATTGAGAGACATAACTAAAACATTGGGTTCGAAATTGACATATATCGGTCATTAATTAGGCATAGCCCTCGTCTAATAATAACCCCAAAATATTCGCTAATTCATACACTAGGTAATCAATATTGGTCCTACTTTAGGCATAGCCTCACATAACTTTGCAATCGTAATTGCAGTAGTTTGATGAGTTTAAACTCTACCATGCGTAATTATTATAAGTCAACGCTTCGAGGTTTTCAGATTTTAGGAAAAATGCCCATAAAAATTTTTATTTGGTTTACATAATGGATCACTTTTTGGTGTTTTCCCTATATTTTCATTTCAAGTATCTGTCAGTATACCTATGGTGGAGGGCATCTATAGTTCGGCCCGGCCGAACTTAACGCATTTTCCACTTGTTAAAATTATTGTAGTTTATAAAATCCCATTTTTAATATGTAGCATCCTTCTGGTCGTCTTCAAAACATACTGTAAACCGTCTATGAAGACTATTTCTATATTCTCTAAATATTCCCTTCATGTCATCTATAAAGCCTTCCTTCAATTCGGATGTATTCCCTCTTGGTTGTCTTGGAAGAGTACCATACGAACCCATATTGTGTACCGGAAAATCGGTCAGCGTTATTCTAAAAGGTGGTTGCAAGTTCATTGTTTTGCATTTTTTTGCATTCAAAATCTGAGATACGATGAGAAAAATACTTGTCATCCTATAATCAGGTGGGAATAGCTCAAAGATCTGTGGTAATCAAAGTGACTGCGCATATATGTATATAGGTCACAAAACTATATCTAAAATAACGGACTTTTTGCAACCCCCCTAAAACGCACAACAACAACAAAAATGTTAATTAATCTCCAGTATGGCATCCCATTTCGAGGTCCTCATTTCAGTAAGTTCTGTGATATTTTAGTTGAAGTGGAAAATAAACAAATAAACATTGTGCGAGTGAGCATACGGAATAACAAAATACACAAACTCATGCATGTGATGTGAGCACATATCCACACACACACACGAACACACAGTCATGCATTCATTCGTTCGTTCAGACTCGCACACAACATCAAATAAATGAAATAAATGCCAGCCGTTATTGCATAGTTCAGTTCAAATGACTGGCATATTCTTCTTATGTATCAATGTGTGACTAAAGGTATGCACATGAGTGTGTGTGTGGGTGTGTACATGCCAATGTCCCTCTGTGTGTATATGTGTGGTGTGCTGTGTGTTCGTGCGTTTGTGTTTGTGTATAAATGTTGTGCAATTTTAGTTTTGTGATGCACTCAAGTATAAAATATACAACTCAAGCTGGTTTGTTTTGCTGCTACAGTGTGTCCATATTTACGTCCGCCCGGCCCACTCAATGTCCCTGTGACGCAGCGAGTATGCCCCCCGGAACACACCCACACAATTTCCGTACTCATAATGAAAAACAAAAACTAACAACAACAACGACAACGAGAGCAGCAACAATAACGTGCAGTGAAATTAAACAAACTTTTAGTTTTCATTGAAATGAATTTAAATATATGTATGTACGAGTATGTATATATTTATTTTTTGTTTCTTCTTCTTTTTTTAGACATTAATTATGAAAATTGTTAATTAAATTTAATTGTTTTAAATTTAAAAGCATGCTTGTTGATGACCATTTTGAATAGTTAATTTAATGACAATATTTCAGATACGAGAATGAGGAGGACTTGACCATTTGATGCTGTTGTAAACATATAAGTAAACTAAGTCGAGGTAATGAATCGTGGAAGTCGTAAGAGGAGGGGAGGTAAAAAATACCTTTATAATGAATCTATATAAATAGCTGGAGACCAGAAAATCTAAGTTGAGCCACCATTTTCATGAAAGGGGCGGGACAGGATGAAACAGGTGTTTCAAAGCCTCAAGGTAAAGCGATTAAGAGAGAATCTTCATTTTAGCAATATCTAAGAAGGGCAATAATTTATTAGGTATGATAGGAATAGTAGGATCGAAAATCGGGACGTATCATTATATGGAGGGCGATGCCTAAATGTGGACCAATTTTTGAAACATAATCTTTTATTTTTCTAACTTGGTACCCTTTCTTCATTCATTCAAATTACAGACAATCGGGTTGGAAAAGGTATTTTTGTTCATTCATTTTTTATTCGCCAAATTATATCCACTTCCATGAGAAAATTAGCTTGAAAAATTTTTAAAACTCAATTTGTATATAAGTCAGTCTTCCAGAACCCTTTACAGTCGAAGAATGCGACTAAATTCTTCAAAATACAGAAAATGGGGTGGTACCGTTCTAAGGGATCTATACTAAACAATAAACTGGTTTATATACGAATACTGAATAATGGGTCTACCATAATATAGGAGATACAAGGAAAGATTTTTTAAATAATGAGAATCACCATCGTGATTTCAAAATAGACAGGCATACATCGATATAGAATTTTATTCTAATCTGAGGAGAATATCCCAACAAAAAACTAAGGGAACTGATGAGGATCAGTGGCGAGATTCGAAACTATAGTCTTCCCTGCCTTACACCTCGGCGAACAATGCCATACATTCCCAACTAAAAATAATTGTTTTTATACCCTTCACCACACTGTGGTACAGGGTATTATGTCTTTGTGCATATGTTTGTAACAGGCAAAAGGAAACGAGATAGACACATGGTTCCTTTTAAGAATATGCATAGAATCACTTTCTGAGTCGATTTATGCATGTCCGTCCGTCCGTAGATGTTAAATTGTAAACAAAGTACAGGTCGCATTTATCAACCAATTTTGAAGAAATTTGGCACAAGTCACTTATTTGGCCCAAGGACGAACCCTATTGAAATTGGGAAAAATCTGTTCAGATTTAGATATAGCTCCAATATATTTTCTTCAGATTTAAGGTCAATGGGGCACCAAAGTCCCTATATATCTTTCGATTTGCATGATATTTGGCATAGAGTACTGAATTAGGAGCAGAATGATGTGTGCCAAGTTTTCAGAAAATCGGTTAAGATTTAGATATAGCCCCCATATATAGTTTCGTCCGATTTAAGGTAAATGGTGCACCAAAGTCCCTATACATCATTCGATTTGCATGAAATTTGGCATAGAGTACTGAATTAGGAGCAGAATGATGTGTGCCAAGTTTTCAGAAAATCGGTTAAGATTTAGATATAGCTCCCATATATAGGTTCGTCCGATTTCATGTAAATGGTGCACCAAAGTCCCTATATATCCCTCGATTTGCATGAAATTTGGCATAGAGTACTGAATTAGGTCCAGAATGATGTGTGCCATGTTTCGACAAAATCGGTTCATATTTAGATATAGCTCCTATATATTGTTTTTTCCGATTTAAGGTAAACGGTGCACAAAAGACCCTATATATCTGTCGATTTGCAGGAAATTTGGTATAACATACTGAATTGAGACTAGAATGATATCTGCCAAGTTTCGTGTAAATCGGTCCAGATTTAGATAGAGCTCCATTATATAGTTATCTTTCCTATATATCTTTCGATTTGCACCAAATTTGGCATATCGTACTGAATTGAGCCTAGAATGATGTCTGCCAAGTTTCGAGAAAATCGGTCCAGATTTAGATATAGCCCCAATAAAGTTTCGTCCAATTTCATGAATATGGTGCACCAAAGTCCATATATATTCCTCGATTTGCACGAAATTTGGCATAACATTTTGAATTGAACGTAGAATGATGTATGTCATGTTTCGTGAAAATCGGTCTAGATTTAGATATAGCTCCCATATATAATTTCGTCCGATTTCTTGTAAATGGTGCACCAAAGTCCCTATATATCCCTCGATTTGCACGAAATTTGGCACAACGTACTGAATTGAGCCTACAATGATTTCTGCCACGTTTCGTGAAAATCGGTCCAGATTTAGATATAACTCCCATATATAGTTTCGTCCGATTTCCAGTAAATGGAGCACCAAAGTCCCTATATATCCCTCGATTTGCACGAAATTTGACATAACGTACTGAATAGAGCATAGAGTGATGTCTGTCAAGTTTGGTGAAAATCGGACCCGATTTAGATATAACTCCCATATATATTTTCGTCCGATTTAATGTAAATGGTGCACCAAAGTCCACATATATCTTTTGATTTGCACGAAATTGCCAAGTTTCGTGAAAATCGGTTGACATTTAGATATAGCTTCCATATATTATAGATTGATTTTAAGAAATTGATGCACCAAGGGACCAATATATGGCTGATAGGAAAAAAACGTACTGAAATTAGTAAAACCTAACCTGTGACTATTTTCGTTGACATCGGTTCATATTTGGGTATAGCTTCCATATATATTTTCGCCCGAGTTTAAGTAAATTAGGCATCAAATTCCTCATGTTAGTCAGATTGACATCAAATTTTGCACAACGTACACAATTGAGCATGGAATTACGTAGTTGCGTTTTCTAGAAGTACAGACATAGCCCAACGTATGACCTATTGATATTTTTTTGAAGTCGATTTACATACTTTTGTCCCATTGTAGATCTAAGTCGATCCACATTTAGATAAATATCACATATTTTATTTCATCCAATTTCATGTTAATAGTCCTGTTTAATATATCCATAGTGGTGAAGGGTATTATATAGTCGGCCCCGTCCGACTTTACTACTTTCCTTACTGGTTTTTATATGAACTATAGGACTTCATTTAACATTCTTCGGAATGTCCAATTTGGGTCAAATAAGCACCGGTTTCTTGTATAATTTGTTGCCATTTTAAAAGTAACTTCATAATGCTTCTCCATAGGAGTCCTGCTCTCTATTTCCAAAAAAATCTTTAGTAGTCGGTTTCGACAATCTTCCCTAGATACCCATGTTTTTAATAAAGGATATTTGCAATGCAACAAAAATATCATAACCGCTTGGTGCCAAGTATGGCGGATACATTAAAACTATGCAATCAAGCTCCCGAAATTTCTGGCGAGTCATTTTAGATGTGTGTGACTTAGCGTTGTCCTGGTGAAACACGCCACCACTCCTATTGGCCAGTTTTAACCGTTTCTGGTCAATTGTAAATTGTTTAAAACAGTTTTATGATCGATTTTTTGCTCTTGGGAGATGTTACGAGTGCTAACACGACGGTCTACTTTGATAATTTCTCCGATTTATCGTAATTTTCGACGACCGGCCGACCGCTTACCTGCGCCAGGTGCATCTTTAAAATCAATAATTCCTGAACACAATCTACACAACCAACCGACTCAGAAAGAGATTCAATGCATAAACATGGGTCTATCTCGTTTATCTTTGCCTGTTTCTAACATATGCACAAATGCATAATACCATGTACCATAGAGTGATGAAGTGTACAAAAAGCGGGTTCCGTGGGGAGTCAAGTGCCGATCTATATAAAAATTTACCTGTTGTTGTCGATTCCCAGTTGTTGTTGTAGCAGCTAGTACTGCTGGGTATTTTCTATTTTCTTTAATCTGGTTCTGCCAAATTCCAAATGCCAAATTCTTCCAAATTCAGAAAGGCTGCGACCTGTATTAGTTGAGTCCAGAGAGAAGATGGGGTTAGGTGAGTGGGTTTGGCTGGGCAGTTGAACAGATGTAGCGTGTCATGTGGTCCGTTACCACATGCCGGGCAGACATTGTCGACCTCTCCATCAATTCGTGCCCAATACGAATTGAGGCGGCTACACCATCCAGATCTCAGTTGTGCCAAGACCACTCTAGTTTGTCGAGGTAGCTGCTGCTCTTCTGCAGCTATCAAAGGCGGATGGTCTCCGAGGATGGTATTTACGCGATATTCTTGAACTGCTTCCTCAACTGCGTCCGTGTGAATACTGTTCAATACTGCTTGATAGGTCTGTTGATCTAGAGGCTCCCTTTTGTACCTCTGGAGCTCTCTCTCCAGATCATGGAGATCCTTCCTGACATGCCTGGGTGGTGGGTGCCTATCCATTAGGTAGCGGTTTGGATGGCTGCTCCTATAACACCCAAGCAGGTATTGCATCGACAACATATTGTTGTGTTGACGTACAGGAAGGATCTTCGTCTCCTCAATAGAGCGTGTCGACTCCCAGTCGCTAAGTGTGTTGCATTCGAAGTCTGGTCAAGACTGGCTGGATTTGAAAATACGAATCTCCGATTTTGTTAGGATTTTTACTTTACGTTCCATGCGACACACATTCAGACCTACTGAACTACTTTGTTATGAACCCATGAGCCACAATTATTCGCCCGTAAGAAAAAAATTTAAATTTTACTTGAACGTAGTCTGCACAGATTGATTTCTTTAATAATGTTTCGATTTTGCCTGTAGGTTCCGTAGAAAATATTTCTACAGTTGTTTTCTTCTTTGAGGGGGAGCTAACTCCACGGAATGCTATTATATTCTCCTTAGCTCAACTTTAACGTGAAGTCTTTGCAACAATTTCTTTATCGACAATTCACCTGATAAACTCCTGCCACTTATATTGTGTGAGTGACTGCCAGATAACTAGTTCGTCAGTCAGTCAGTGAAACAAGCAACCATCCACTGCAACAAGAAATTACGAAGTCAACATGTTGTCAGCAATATAAACATGGCAAATGATTGGCTACTTAAAAGTTTTTTCTTTTGCTTCCAAACCGTAATTTCATTTTAATGGTTTCTACAAATGATGCTTTCTTTGTTGAGATGGGATGGGATGCTCAA
This sequence comes from Musca vetustissima, assembly GCF_032173495.1. Taxonomy (NCBI): domain Eukaryota; kingdom Metazoa; phylum Arthropoda; class Insecta; order Diptera; family Muscidae; genus Musca; species Musca vetustissima. Next base: position 16,635 of record NW_026882372.1, read on the forward strand.
CGAAGTGTAGCAAAGTTTTTTTTATTTTCTGATGTCACTCAAGGTAACCAGAGGATTTTTCAATGTTTTCAATGATTGGAAAAATAGTTGTTACGATTATTTAACGATAAGTATGCTAGAAAGTTCAAAAAAAGGGGTGGGGGGGGGGGGGGGTGAGTGGGTATAGTTTGGAGAAGTGGAAGAAGGGATTTTTGATATGATTTTGGGTAATAGTTATCCAGAGGAAGTTTTATTAAAGGAACGTTTTCTATAAAGAGTAGAACTTTTGATTTAAAGTCACGCGTAGAGATTTTTTAGAATCCGATAAAAATCCGGAAAAATGTGGGGATCTCGTGGAATCGGATAGATAGCCTGTAAGATCAACTTAGCATCGAAAAAACCAGTTAGGAAAGTAGTAAAGTCGGGCGGGGCCGACTCTATGATACCCTTCACCACTTTGGCTATATTCAACAGATGAATTCTAACAGACGTCGCCTTTTTTAAAGGCCTAGTAAAATAAATTGGATCCATAAACATGCCATTCTGGAACCGACACTAAATTTTTCATTTGGTCAGATATAGAAGTTATATCTAAATCTGAACCGATTCAGGAAACTTAACACACATCATTTTAGACCTAATTCGCTGTATGAATTTTCGTGCAAACCGAAAAATATTAGGGGGCTTTGGTACACCATTTACCTTAAATCGGACGAAAATATATATGGGAGCTATATCTAAATCTGAACCGATTTTCAGGAAACTTCATACATCATTCTGGATCTAACTCATTATATATATATATATATATATATGTATATATATGGGAGCTTTATCTAAATCTGGACCGATTTTCAGGAAACTTATCACACATCATTCTATAACTAATTCATTACTCTGTGACAAATTTCGTGCAAATCGAAAAATATATAGGGACTTTGGTGCACCAATTACATTAAATCGGACGAAAATATATATGGGAGCTATATCTAAATCTGGACCAATTTTCAGGAAACTCAAAACACATAATTCTAGTACTAATTCAGTACGCTGTGCCAAATTTCGTGCAAATCGAAGGATATATAGGGACTGTTTACATTAAATCGGACGAAACTATATATCGGAGCTATATCTAAATCTTGGTCCTTGGGCCATGTAAGTGACCTTTGCGCAATTTCATCCAAATCGGTTTATAAATGCGACCTGTACTTTGTTCACAAAAATACATGGACGGACATGCGTAAATCGACTCAGAAAGTGATTCTTTGCATATTCTCAAAAGGAACCATGGGTCTATTTAGTTTCCTTTTGCCTGTTACAAACATATGCACCAAGACATAATACTCTCTACCACAGTGTGGTGAAGGGTATAAAAAGAATTTGGTTCAAGAACCCCAAAATACCGAAAATTGGGGGTACCCTTATATGGGGGCTACCCGAAAAAATGGACATATATTTATAATTTATAGTAGGGAGATTTGCTACCTAATAAGAACTCGACGTACTAAATTACAATTATTTCGGTCGAAAAATACGATCTGAACTCCCAAAATACCAAAAATTTGGGGGTACCATTATATGGGGACTACCAGAAAAACTGGAGCTATATTTATAATTTTTGGTGGAGTAGTTTGGTACCCAATAAGAACCCAATGTACAAAATTTCAGAGAATTCAGTTATAAAACTAGCCCAAGAACCCGAAAATACCGAAAATTGGGGGTACCCTTATATGGGGGCTACCAGAAAAAATGGACCTTTATTTATAATTTTTGGTAGGAAGATTTGCTAAGCAATAAGAACTCAAAGTACCAAATTTCAACGAAGTCAGTTAAAAATGCGCCCAAGAACCTCAAAATACCGAAAATTTGGGGGTACCCTTACATGGGAGCTGTGCTTAAACGTGGACCGATTTTCTCCAATTTCAATAGGGTTCGTCCTTGGGCCAATTAAGTGACCTGTGCTAAATTTCATCCACATCGAATCATAAATGCGACCTGTACTTGGTTCACAAAAATACATGGACGGACGGGCGGACAGACGGACATGCGTAAATCGACTCAGAAAGTGATTCTATGCATATTCTCAAAAGGAACCATGTGTCTATCTCGTTTCCTTTTGCCTGTTACAAACATATGCACCAAGACATAATTCTCTCTACCACAGTGTGGTGAAGGGTATAAAAAAGGGGGGAGAGTGGGAATAGTTTGGAGAAGTGGAAGAAAAGATTTTTGATATGATTTTGGGTATTAGCTATCGAAAGAAATTTTATTAACGGAACGTCTTCAATAAGTAGTAGCACTTAGGAATCCTCTAGAATCCGATAAAAATCCGTAAAAATATGGGGATCCCTTGGAATCGAATAGATTTCCTGTAAGATCATTTGTAAACCCATTTGTGATGTTGGGTAATTCCTACACGATGCAATCAATTCCTGCTTTAGGTATTGCCGCCTGGGTCGTACGCATACAATTTGTTTATAATACAAATATGCATATTGGATCATCAGATTCAACCCACGGAAATAAATTCCTCCGTACTTTGATGACGGCCTGATATAACATTGCCCTCCAAATTGCAGTATTATACACTTGTTCCTCCCTAGGGGATCCCTTGGAATCGAATAGATTTCCTGTAAGATCATTTGTAAACCCATTTGTGAAGGATATACAAGTCCGTTAATAAATTCAAGCGCCATTTGGACCACTTAGAATCGTATAAACTACATAAAAACTCAAACTTGTGGAACCGCACAAAATCGGAATCCACACTTGTGGAACCCTTAGAAACGTGTTACTGTAATTTAAAACTTAACGTTTGTGGGCCTCCTAGAATCTACCAGAAATACTTTAAAAACTTATTTTTCCATGTCGCTAAAATCTTTAATCGCTTCAGGTGATTGAAAAATATTTTTAAAAATCTAACCCTGTGAACTTTTCCAATAAGTGTAAATATTATATTCCCTAAATTGTTTACATGCCAAAAAAAAAGTTTCAATTATCCTTCCCCCCAAAATGTTTAATTTTATTTAATCCAACTCTCCCTCCACGGTCCACCCTCTAAATCTATAATTCAAAGCGCTGTGTCCGGCGTGTAAAGTCTTTTTTACACATGACTAACATTTTAATGTCATTCAAATTTTAAGCGGCTTTTCAACCGTGTCAACCAAAATTATGCCACATAGTCTCTTTGATGACTGCACCCAGACAAAGGACCATAAAAACTGATCTGTGGTCATGATTTAAACGCACACATAATTAACTAGTCATGTACTATAGTACACTACGCACACACACACAAACTTACTTTCAAATACATTTTTGGTCATTGCCATTGTTATCTCGCCCGCCCTCACAACCTCCTCATCATCCTACTCGTTTTGTTATCCCTACAAATTGACAATTTAATTTTAAATTTTCACATTTTATGAGAACAACAAAAAAACTACTACAAAACAACAACGACAAAAAAAAAATAGTTTGTGTGTAAATATAATTTAAAAATTCTTTTTGGGGGTTTCGCTTGAAATTTAAACTGTGTAAAAAAAGAGAATAATAACATTTGTATTTGTACAGATTATAAATGTCCATTATCTGTTTGTCTGTTACCAAATGGTTTCTGTTGCTGTTATTGTTGCTGTTTGACAATTACATACATATAATAATAATAATCTTTGGACAAATAGAAAAATTAATATGAGCTAATTCTGATAATTCTAACTATAGAGTTGAAGATAATCGAAAAGTAAGAATATTATTTACTTGCAGAGCAACATTTTTTAGAAATAGGGTGAGCAATATTCCCAATCGTGAACATTCATTTCTGCACAATCGCCGCAATTATTGGTCCACTATTTGGTATTGTCTAAATATTTTTATACTCTTCACCGCAATGTGGTACAGGGTCTTTGTGCATATGCTTTTAACAGGCAAAAGGAAACGAGATAGACACATGGTTCCTTTTGAAAATATGCATAGAATCAGTTTCTGAGTCGATTTACACATGTCCGTCCGTCCATGTATTTTTGTGAACAAAGTACAGGTCGCATTTATGGTGCGATTTGGCATATGCCGTCCGATTAATGTACATGTTGCAAAAAAGTGGCTATATATCTTTCGATTTGCACAAAATTTGGCACAGCGTGATGAATTAAGTCTAGAATGATAAGTTTCCTGAAAATCGGTTCAGATCTAGATATAGCTCCCATATATAAGTGGTGCAGCAAAGTCCCTATATATCCCTCGATTTGCACGAAATTTGGCACAGCGTAAAGAATTAGGTCCAGAATAATGTGTGTTAAGTTTCCTGAAAATCGGTTTAGATTTAGATATAGCTCCCATATATATTTTCGTCCGATTTAATGTAAATGGTCCACCAAAGTCCCTATATATCTTTCGATTTGCACGAAATTTTGCACAGCGTAATGAATTAGGTATAGAAGGATGTTTGTTAAGTTTCCTGAAAATCGGTTAGGATTTAAATATAGCTCACATATATATTTTCGTCCGATTTTATGTAAATTGTGCTACAAAGTCCCTATATATTTCTCGATTTGCACGAAATTTAGCACAGCGTAATGAATTAGGTATAGAATGATGTGTATTTAGTTTCCTGAAAATCGGTTCAGATTTAGATATAGCTCTCATATATATTCCCTATATATATTTCGATTTGCACGAAACTTGGCACAGCGTAATGAATTAAGTGTATAATGATGTGTGTTAAGTTTTCTGAAATCGGATCAGATTTAGATATATCTCCAATATATATTTTCATCCGATTTAATATAAATGGTGCACCAAAGTCCCTTAGTATCTTTCGATTTGCACAAATTTTGGCACAATTTTAATTGTGGGTGAGCCGATAAAGTTGAAATCATGAAATTTTGATTTAGGATCACTGTGGGTGTGGGGGTATGTATGAAGTTTTAGAAATTTGTACTAAGTGTACCAAGTTCGGTACAATTTAAATTGTGGGTGAAGCGATAAAGTTTGAATCCTGAAATTTTGATTCAGGAACACTGTGGTGGTGTTTAGTTTCCTGAAAATCGTTTTAGATTTAGATATAGCTCTCATATATATTTTCGTCCGATTTAATGTAAATTGTGCAAAAAAGTCCCTATATATATTTCGATTTGCACGAAATTTGGCACAGCGTAATGAATTAGGTCTAGAATGATGTGTGCAAAGTTTCGTGAAAATCGGTTCAGATTTAGACATAGCTCCAATATATAGTTTCGTCCGATTTAATGTAAATGGTGCACCAAGTCCATATATATCTTTCGATTTGCACGAAATTGGGCAGAGCGAACTGAATTAGGTCTAGAATGATGTGTGTTAAGTTTCCTGAAAATCGGTTCATGTATATTTTCCCATATATATTTTCGTCCGATTTAATGTTAATAGTGCACCAAAGTCTCTATATATCTCTCGATTTGCACGAAACTTGGCACAGCGCAATGAATTAAATGTATAATGATGTGTGTTATGTTTCCTGAAATCGGTTCAGATTTAGATATAGCTTCTATATGTGACTTAATGAAAAATTTAGTATCGGTGCAGAATGATATGTTTATGGATCCAATTTCATTTTACTGGTCTCAGAGAGGGGAAAGGAGTTATTTATTCATCGGGAATCCCGAATGCCAAATTATACCCATTTCAGAGTACAGAAAATGGATCGTGTCCCACGTTATAATGATGTTATGTCAAAAGATGGACCTACACTTCGTCGGAAAAGGTTCTAATTCTACCCTACGAGAACACAGATAATGCGTCTAAAACCTTCCACATAAAGATATGAGTACTATGTGCCTTGACAATTTTCTGCATATATGCCATTCTCCGAAAACCCATTTAAGAGAACCCCCCCCCCCATTCTCGATTTTATTTTTTCAAGATTTTCAATGGGCTGGTAAATCAATACCAATGCTTGTTAAGGTTTGTAACTTTGCACATATATATTTGAAGATATAAAAGAGAGGAAAAATAATTTACAAAAAAAAAAAAGAAAAAAAAAATTATTATTTTGTTGTTTTTTGTAATTAAAGAAAAGTCCTTATTTTTGATGGCGGACATGATAACTCCTCACTGGAACATCGGAATCCGAAAATTCCAACGGTGTTAGAAAGAGTACATGCATGGCTCTCGTATGAAAAATCGCCGATTTTTGACCAAAAACCAAGTTAAAAAATAAGGAAGATCTTCACCGATTGGCTTTCTCCTAGTTCATACGATAACTATACACTCACAGAGAAACGTGTAAAAATTTGGAATCGATTGGGTTATTAGTTTTTGAGTTATCGTGCCCGCCATTCACAAAAGAGAAAAACGCGTTTAAAGTTTGAGAAGCCCTTCAGCCGTCACTTGATTCTGACACAATAAATCGGCTATATCTTCAAGAGTTCTTGAGATTTACACTTGGAATTTTGTAGGGACATTCTTGAATTAGTTTAGATTCGAATTAAATCAAAAAAAATTTTGACCCCGAGAATGGGGGGTCCCCTTAAACCGATAAAAATCAAAAGTTTCAAATTATAGTCAATTTGATAAAAACTTGCTCGACGACCCCAAAATGCCGTTCTCTAGGGCCTACCTCGAAACATAGGCCCACATCAATAATTATTGGTAGGGACATTATTATCCCATTCTCGGTTTTAAAAAATTTAATTTTATGTTTTATGTTATGTTTCCTTAAAGTCAATTCTTCTAATTTCTCTTATAACATTTTTAGCACTTTTATTTGGCACTTTTTAAAATTTTTTAGTACTTTCTAGCACGAAATCTAGCATTTTTTATCGACAAGGTTTTGGCAACACTGCATATATTATTATATACATGTTCCTCCCTACTATCCGTTGTCAATATCAGTGCACTTTTTGACATTTTGATATTTGCTGTACATTATTCGCTGTACATTATGGATTCAATACAATTGTTCTGGATCTTCTACAAGTAGGGGTTTTCCATTTCGTGTTTTCAAAAGTATGGAACTGGAATTCGACTTCTGTCTGCGCTCCGAATCGAAAACAGTTCAATTAATTACTCTTTTTTATACGCACTCAAACACACAAAATTCGTTAATTTATGTGTCAAAAAGACGAAAATTACCTCTAAAGAATCAATTTTTGCACCTGTTCGTGTGGAGGTCATTTAAATGATGTAGTGTTTCACACATAATGTCAACGTTCAAATTTTATAATTAGAAATAATTCGTTAAGTTTGTAGGCTCACTAAGCCATCTAGTTAAAGATTTCATTTCATTTTTATTTATATGGTGCACCATTTAAGTGAAATTGGAAGAAAAAATATATATTGGATCCATAACAAAATCTGAATCGATTTCAAAAAAATTTGGCACCCATAATTTTAGATTCATTATGGTACGGCATTCCAATTTTAGTCTCAATCGAGAAATCTTCGCGAGTTTAGGGCATCATGGGTCTTTATCTAAATCATACATATATTTAAAGGAGCCATGGGTTTATCTCGTTTCTTTTTGCCCATTATAAACATATGCTCAAAGACATAATACCCTATACCATAGTGTCGGGAAAAGGAAAAAAATCGCCTTTAAAATTAGGATAAAACTATCAGATCCACTAAATTCTGAGATTATATTGATCGTAGACCGTTTGCGGGAATGCTTATTCTAAACATATTATATGTATATCTAGATTTTGTGATAGATCTTATCATCATATTCGGTTTCTGTACGTGAAGGAAATAATCATCCTGGTGGCGTATGATATATAATATAAAATTACGGTTTATGTATACGCATTGGTGTCCAATGAAGATCTATGATGAAGTAAATTTTGCATGATTTTCCAAAACCGATCAAGTCACGCGTAGAGCCCAGTCGTGCATAATTTTTTGTCACCCTCAGGAATGAGATAATAAGGAATTTGTTTATACCCTCCGTCTTATGGCTAATCAGGGTATATACACTTTTCTACGGCAAAAATTTGCCTCATCGAAATATGGGTTTTAGACCACACGTTCCTTTGGATCAAATCCGTTTCAGATAATTTGGAGTCGATTTTCTAATGTCTGTCTTTCTGTTTGGGCTGCTGGTGCGCACTATAACTCTTGAAGGGAGTAACCGATTTCGTACAAACTTGTCACATCATAATATTTCTTCTAAAACACTCCTTCTGTTACCTCCAGAAATGGTCAAAATTGTCAATATTTACCATATCCAATATTAGGCGAATGAAATGTTCCATTTGAACCAAATTTTGTAAAATCCTATTATCTTAAATAAGTCCAGATCATGTTCGCAGTTGGGACCCTTCGGACCTCTCATGTGCTTGTCACGTACTTTGTTCACAGCTGAGCTAGTATATGGAGATCGGTTTACTAAGGGTTGGGTCTAGTTGGGATCAATATTTGCGACGTAACAAACTTTTAGGCCGCAATTTTTTCCAATATACCGCTATGGTATATAGGAAAAATTCCATAATATAACCTCTTCGTAATTAACGTGGACTTTCAATTAATTTTACTTATAAATATAGTATAATTTGTAGACTTTCTCATAATTGAATATTGGTTCAAAAGTTATACAATTTTCAGACGTAGACATAAAAACTATATTTGGTAACTACCACTGACAGAAAATTAAATAAATGTGAACAGTGCTGTTGTTGGCTCTGTGCAAATGTTAACCCAAACATTAAATACATTGTGTAAATGCATACAATTCTGGATCATTTATTAATTAATATTTTAATTGTTCATTGTTTAAAATTCGCATTAGCTTAGTTTTTAGTGTCACTATAAATTATAAATTAAAAACAAAAAACTATGTACAAAACCAGTGAGCGGAGCAGTATAGTCGGACGGGGCCGACCATACGATTCCCTACACAACTACCACGCAACTCAAATTTTCTGCGAATGTTTATTCCGAGCCTGGGCAATATTTCGTGATATTTGCACCCTCCTGCCAGATAGAGGTAAACAGCACCTCTTCCTCACACTGACATGTTCTCCGAATATTACGAATATTCAGTACAGCTATTGTCCAGATTCCCTTCACCGTGGGTTGTGTTGTGATGTTCGGCTTTCATTTGTGGTCTATAGATCGACTCGAAAATAACAAAAAAAAAAAAATAAGTTTTCGGTCCACTTCATTCCAAAATTATTATCTGATCATCACCGAAAATTATAGGCGTTGTCCTTAACCTTACACGGAACCTCATGGAACATTTCAAAGCGATCAGCGCTACAGTTCCGCTATCTAGAGTTATAATGAGTTACTAAATAATGTACGAATAAGGAGATACCTGTAAATATTTAGGTGTAACTCCCACATTCGAGCACATACAACAATATAATTGGTCTTAGTTTAAAGGTCAACCACTCCTCTTGGATATAATATCAACTTCTCGGGTCTATGTCCTTCAGTGGTAAATATATATGCTATAGAATATAAATTTTGTCATTTTTCACACAAAAGTCAGGATCCATTGACCCGCTAAATATTGACCGATCTTTATCAAATCTGCCATACTTATTCCGATCCCCTTCTCCATGCAAAATTTCACGAAGTTCGGGCCATTATTGCGGCCTCTGGAGCGACCAGAAAAACCGAAAAAATTTAGTATTTGGTCCATTTCATCCCTTAAATATTACGCGATATTTCCCAAAAACAATAGGGGTCTTCATTGACCAGAACCCATCCTACATGCAAAATTTTGTGAAGATTGGTCCATAACTGTGGCCTGTATCGTGTTTACAAATTATAATGGACAGACGGACGGACGGATACACATGTCTAGATCGACTCAGCTAGTTGAGATATGACGATCGGTATACTTAAAGTTGGGTCTAGGACCAATATTTCGCGGCGTTACAAACTTTTGGGGCTGCACAAAGCTATAATACCCTGACAACATAGTTGTGTAGGGTATAAAAAGAAGTTTTGATGGCCTTCGCTTCTTTTTCAAAACGGCAACTAATTTAATATTCCGTACCCAGGTGTCTTTAATGCTAAACTTAACTAAAAACAAATAGAATAGCACAAAGTAATGTAAATATATTTTTAGTAAATATTAATTCTAAATTAAAGGCCGCCAAAATAATGTGCAAAAAAACACAAATTGTATGTTTATGTGTGTGTGTTTTTTTTTAATTTTCTTTTTTACAGCGATGTGTGTTTGTTGTTTTCTGCCTCAATGCCAATTTAATTATATCAATACAAATTTTAGAAACGTATTACTTTTGTTGGTAATTTTTTTCTGTTGTGATTGATAGATGAAATTCAATGTTGAAATATTTTTTCAACAAATATTTTTTTAGACAAATGTCATTTGAAACCATCAACTAATTGCGCAGATTTGAATAAGTTACAAAGTCTGGCCACACATATTTAATTAGCGAAAGTTTTTCTGTATGTGACTGTAATTTAAAAAGTTTTTGTTTGCCAAATTCTGAATTAAGAAATATAACAAAAACAAAATGTTATTAACACATTCTTTGAAAAATATTATTTAACATATCCAGGCCTTGGATTGTCCTTTGAAAAATATTCTTTAAAAAAACCACGCCTCAGATTGTCCTTTGAAAAATATTCTATAAAAAAACCACGCCTCAGTTGGCCCTTGAAAAATATTCTTTAAAAAAACCACGCCTTGGATTGTCCTTTGAAAAAATATTCTTTAAAAAAACTACGCCTTGGATTGTCCTTTGAAAAAATATTCTTTAAAAAAGCCACGCCTTGGATTGTCCTTTGAAAAAATATTCTTTAAAAAATCCACGCCTTGGATTGTCCTTTGAAAAAAATATTCTATAAAAAATCCACGCATTGGATTGTTCTTTGAAAAAAATATTCTTTAAAAAATCCACGCCTCGGACGAAAAAATATATGGGAGCTAAATCTAAACCGACCGATTTTCAGGAAACTTAACACACATCATTCTAGAGCTATGTCATTACACTATGCCAAATTTCGTGCAAATCGAAAGATATATAGGAACTTTGGTATACCATTTACATAAAATCGGACGAAAATATATATGGGGTTATATCTAAATCTGGACCGATTTTTAGGAAACTTAACATACATCATTCTAGACCTAATTCAGTACGCTGTGACAAATTTCGTGCAAATCGAAAGATATATAGGGGTTTTGGTACACCATATACATTAAATCGGACGAAAATATATATGGAAGCTGTATCTAAATCTGAACTGATTTTTCCCAATTTCAATAAGGTTCGTCCTTGGGCCAAACAAATGAGCTGTGCCAAATTTCATCCAATTCGGATAATAAATGCGACCTGTACTTTGTTTACAATTTAACAAGGACAGACAGGCAGACGGATGGACGGACATGCATAAATCGACTTAAAAAGTGATTCTATGCATATTCTCAAAAGGAACCACGTGTCTGTCTCGTTTCCTTATGCCTGTTACAAACATATTCACAAAAACATAATACCCTGTACCACAGAGTAGTGAAGGATATAAACATTCTTTAAAAAATCCAATCCTTGGATTGGCCTTTGAAAAAATATTCTTTAAAAATATACTCCTTGGATTGGCCTTGAAAAATATTATTTAAAAAATCCACGCTTTGATAATCCTTTGAATTTTACTTTTTTTTTAACTTTTTTAATTTATTCCCTTCCAAAATAAATATTGATTTTACCACTTTATTTTCCTCCCCGAAAATTTAAATCTGTCATATTGAAGATTTATAGAGTAAATGTTTGCCCAAAAAACAAAGAGTTTATTAAACATTTTATTAAATCCCAAAAAGGGGACATTGAAATCCGTTTATCTGCCAAATGCCTCTGGCAAATATCCTGACCCTCTCTCAAAAAAGGACCATGAAACCAGGGCGAAGATTATTAAAATTAAGACAGTAAATGCCAAAACAAACAGCCAACAATTTACCGGAAATTGTTTTAAACATTGACCTTCAGTTCGGCGAACTGACGGCTCTATCTCCCCCTGTTAGATATTGGAAATACATGTCAATATCAATAGCATCAAGTTGCTGTTTTGGTATTGAACGGGGAAGAGGGAGAAGGAAACCCCAAAAACTGTTTCATGGTAATTTATACTAATTTGATAAGCTTCCAAAATTTCCTATTGTGTGTGTGTGTGGAGCGAGGACGTAGTGCTTGGGTCATTGATGCCCGAATTTTCTCTAAAATTTGTATGCGTGTGTGTGCGTCTGTGTTCGTTTCACTTCCGCCATTCAACTTTTTTCTTCGTCTTCCTGCTACAACTAGTATTTTGTTAAGATAAAGCCAATATCCGTTTCCTTTCAAACGTTTTCTGTATTTTTTTTTCCATTTGTATTTCGTGTTTCGTTTCGCCGTTCCGTTGTTCATAGCCGATTTCATTTTGTTGTAGTTGTTTGCCAACTACGTGAGATAACTTTATGCTCGTGACGTGAATATAATTTCAGCTGGCACATCCGTCTATTTTGTTTCGCAAAATGTCTGCATTGTCATAGTTAAATATGAATCTCTGTATTGTTGAGGTGGAATTTTTGTTCGTAGAAAAATATTTTTGTTTTTGGTTTGATTTTGGTGATTTCAGTATTCGCATTCGTCATGCTAGAGATAGACCAGAAACGACTTTATAGAGCAATCAAGCGATCAATAAAAACGATACAGAAGTTCGATTGTTATGCTAGAAATGTTTGGAATGAAAATTTAACTATTTGCATATTTAATTTTAGTTAACATGTGAATGATTTAAGCAGTTAAATTTGTTTGATGTTTGAACTTTAGGAATTTGAAGGACAAGAAGAAATTTTGAGATTATTCACAAAAAAAAAAAAATAATAATAAATAAAGAAAAACCAGTAAACGGAACACAACTACCACGGACCTCAAATTTTCTGCGGATGTTTATTCCGAGCCTGGGCAATATTTCGTGATATTTGCATCCTCTTGTCCGATTAGAGGTAAACAGCACCTCTTCCTCACACCGACATATTTTCCGAATATTACGAGTATTCAGTACAGCTATTGTCCAGATTCCCTTCACCGTGGGTTGTGTTGTGATGTTCGGCTTTTATTTGTGGTCTACATATTGACTCGAAAACAACACAAACCAGTGAGCGGAGCAGTATAGTCGGACGGGGCCGACCATACGTTACCCTACACAACGACCACGAACTCTAACTTTCTGAGGATGTTTATTCCGAGTCTGAGTAATATTTCGTGATATTTGCCCCCTCTTGTCCGATTAGAGGTTAACAACACCTCTTCCTTACTTTTTTCGAATATTCAGTACAGTCCTTCTAATTACTTGTCCAGATTACCTTCACGGTGGGTTGAGTTGTGATTTTCGGATTATACTCTACTCGAAAACACACAAAAAATTATGTTCTCCGTCCATTTCATCCCAAAATTTTAATCTGATCATCACCGAAAATTATAGGCGTTGTTCTTGACCATAACTGGAACTTCATGAACAAGCCATCAGCGCGATATTTCTCCCTCTAATGTGGTAATGGGTTACTAAATAATATCTGAATACGTAAGCACCTGTAAATATTTGACTGTAACTCCCACATCTGAGTAGATACATCACTATATTTGGTATCAATTTAAAGGCCAACCACTCCTCCTGGATATGCTATCAACTCCTGGGGTCTACATCCTCCAGGAGTAAATATATATGCCATAGAATACAAATTTTGTCATTTTTCACACAAAAGTCAGGGTCCATTTGACCCGCTAAATATTGACCGATCTTTATCAAAACATGCATGCTTATTCTCTGGCCCGATCCCCTTCTCCATGCAAAAATTCGCGGTGTTTGGGCCATAATTGCGGCCTCTGGAGCGACAAGAAAAACCGACAAAAATAAAGTTATGGGTCCATTTTATCCCCTAAATATCAACCGATCTTTTCCAAAAACAGAAGGGGTCTTCATTGGCCAGAACCCATCCTACATGCAAATTTTCGTGAAGATTGGTCCATAACTGTGGCCTGTATCGTGCTTACAAATTATAATGGACAGACGGATCGACTCAGCTAGTCGAGATATGACGATCGGTATACTTAAAGGTGGGTCTAGGACCAATATTTCGCGGCGTTAGAAACATTTGGGGCTGCACAAAGCTATAATACCCTGACAACATAGTTGTGTAGGGTATAAAAATTAAGTTTTTGGTCCACTTCATTCCAGAATTATTATCTGATCATCACCGATAGGCGTTGTCCTTGACCACATGGAACATTTCAAAGCGATCAGCGCTATAAGTTCCACTCTCTAGAGTGATATTGGGTTACTAGATAATATACGAATACGGAGATACCTGTAAATATTTAGGTGTAACTCCCACATCCGAGCACATACAACAATATAATTGGTATTAATTTAAAGGCTAACCACTCCTCTTGGATATAATATCAACTTCTCGGGTCTATGTCATTCAGTGGTAAATATAAACGCTATAGAATACAAATGTTCTCATTTTTCACACAAAAGTTAGGGTACATTTGACCAGCTAAATATTAACCGTTCTTTATCAAAACAGGCATGCTTATTCTCCGCTTCTCCATGCAAAAATTCGCGGTGTTTGGCCATAATTGCGGCCTCTGGAGCGACCAGAAAAACCGACAAAAATAAAGTTTTTGGTCCATTTCATCCCCTAAATATTAACCGATCTTTTCCAAAAACAATAGGGGTCTTCATTGGCCAAAACCCATCCTACATGCAAAATTTCGTGAAGATTGGTCCATAACTGTGGCCTGTATCGTGTTTACAAATTATAATGGGCAGACGGACGGACGGACACACATGTCTAGATCGACTCAGCTAGTCGAGATATGACGATCGGTATACTTAAAGGTGGGTCTAGGACCAATATTTCGGGGCGTTACAAACATTTAGGGCTGCACAAAGCTATAATACCCTGACAACATAGTTGTGTAGGGTATAACAAGTAAGAACTCCGTTTATATCGACCGGGCGAATTTTTATATACTCCACCAATGGAAACTTTTTATACCTATAACATAGGTGAAGTGTGTATTAAATTTATCACTTCGTTTGCTTCGACACTTCGACATTTTCACAGGAGACCTCATAAAATATATTTATTTAAAATCTGATTACTGTTCTATGTCGATTTATGAATGTCCGTCCGTTGAAATCACGATAGAGCTCGCAATATTTAAGGTAAACGAATAAAGAAACTATTCGGTATTTCTAGGATTTGTGGTATGCTTTTTAACTTAATCGGCCGTAATTCGGTACATTGAGTTTCCATAGGGTTGCAAATCTCCCTACAAAAATGATCGATATAGGAAGATTGGAAAGTTTGGGCAAGTTTTTCAACCAAATGGGCTAAAATTAAATATTTTGCAACTCTTTAAAAATGTGTATACCCTTCACCACACTGTGGTACAGGGTATTATGTCTTTGTGCATATGTTTGTAACAGGCAGAAATAATCGAGATAGACCCATGGTTCCTTTTGAGAATACGCATAAAATCACTTTCTGAGTCGAGTTATGCATGTCCGTCTGTCTGTCCATGTTAAATTGTAAACAAAGTACAGGTCGCATTTATGATCCGAATTGGATGAAATTTGGCACAGCTCATTTGTTTGGCCCAAGGACGAACCCTATTGCAGTTGGGAAAAATCGGTTTAGAAATTAGGCCCAGCGTAATGAATAAGGTCTAGATTATGTGTGCAAAGTTTCATGAAAATCGGTTCAGATTTAGATATAGCTTCCACATATAGTTTCGTCCGATTTAAGGTAAATTGTGTACCTATATATCTTTCAATTTGCACGAAATTAGGCACAGCGTAATGAATAATGTCTAGAGTGATGTGTACAAAGTTTCGTGAAAATCTGTCCAGATTGAGGGATCTGTACAACCGCACATTAGCTATTTTATTGGCTATCATCATTCTACACTTAATTCAGTGCGCCATGGGAGATTGTAGTTAGCAGCACCAGATTCAAGCATTTCGATAGACACAAGGCAACCTGACTGATATCAGGAAAAAGATCAAGCAACGAGATATCAAATTGGTCATATTGTGATAGACGAAGGCATTCATCCAGTGTATTAGACGTTCGATCGATCCGAAGAGCGAATATCGATTCGGACCACTACCTTGAAGCAGCCAAGGTTCGCACTCGTCTTAATGTTGCAGCAAAGGTGCGATCTAACACAACACGGAAACTCGAAGTCGAAAAGCTGCAAAACAACACTTGGGTACCAAAATCCACCATCAAGAAACCCATGGTACGATCAGGAGTGTCGTAATGATACTGATGTAAAAAACGCAGCGTATAGGGCAACCCTGTAGACAGTAGTAACACGTAATGTGATGGAGAATTATCCGGAGAAAAGGAGAGAGGAGAAACGTGTTTTCAGAAAAAAGAAGAAAGAACAAGAAAAACGTGAGCGTGAGAAAATCGAGATGTACAGGAGTCAGAATGAAGTCCGGAAATTGTACCAACGATTAAAACACCAAACCGTAGGTTTTGGTTCAAGCACATCCTCCTGCAGACAAGAAGAAGGGAACCTGGTGACAGATACAGACAGCGTGTTGAGAATTTGGAAGGAGCATTTTGAAAAGCTTCTAGTATCAAGTAGAGGCGGTGAAGAAGATACCCCAGAACCAATAAGATATATTGGTATAGAGTGTATACCACCTAGCCAAGATTAGGTCATAAAAGCAATTAATCGGCTCAAGAACAATAAAGCAGCAGGAACCAATGGGTTACCAGCCGCACTATTCAAGACTGGTGGTCAGATGTTGGTCTATTTGGCTGATTAGTACGGGACACATGATGCTGATTGGAACCTCAGCATCCTGTGTCCCGTGCATAAAAAAGGAGACAAGACTATATGTGCCAACTATAGAGGAATTAGCCTTCCTCCCATTGCATATAAAGTGCTATCCAATGGTCAATGACATTATTGTACCATACCACTGCGTCTTCAGACCTGGCAAGTCCACTATTGACTAGATTTTCACTCTGCTTCAAATCCTGGAAAAACACATCGACACATACCACATATTCGTCGACTATAAAGCCGCATTCGACAGCCCTATCCGTTCAGAGGTTTTTAAAGCCATGTCTACGTTCGGCATTCCTGCAAAATTAAGTTAAAGTTAAAAGTAAAGTCGGAAAGGACCTATCTTGCCCTTCAATAACGAACGAGGATTCAGGTAAGGTGACAGTTTGTCGTGTGATCTTTTAAACATCCTGCTGGAAAAGGTCATACGGGACGCAAAGGTGAACAGAAATGGCACTCTGTACACCAAACAACACATGTTACTCGCCTACGCCGATGACATCGATATAATGGGTCGAACACTCGCAATGTTCGACCCATTATATCGATGTCAAATTGAGAAGGAGTCTGCCAAAGTGGGTCTAGAGGCTTTGGTACACCATTTACATAAAATCGAACGAAAATTTATGTGGGAGCTCTATCTAAATCTGAACCGATTTCTCCCAATTTCAAAAGAGTTCGTCCTTCGAGCAAATAAATGATCTGTGCCAAATTTCCAATTCGGATAATAAATGCGACTTGTACTTTGTTTGCAAGTTAACATCAATAGATGGACACACGGACGGACATACATAAATCGACTCAGAAAGTGATTCTATGCTTATTCTCAAAAGGAACGAACCAAGGGTCTGTCTCGTTTCCTTATGCCTGTTATGTACAAAGACATGAATCGACCTAGACATGAGTGTCCATTATAAATTGTAAACACGATACAGGCCACAGTTATGGACTAATCTTCACGAAATTTTGCATGTGGGATGGGTTCTGGCCAATGACGACCCCTATTGTTTTTCTTAAAGATCGGTTAATTTTTAGGCTATGAAATGTACCAAATACTTAATACTTTGTCATTTTTTCTGGTCGCAATTATAGCCCAAACATCGCGAATTTTTGCATGGAGGAGGGGATGTGGCCAAAGAATAAGCATGCCTGTTTTGATAAAGATCGGCCAATGTATAGCGGGTCAAATTGACCTTGACTTTTGTGTGAGAAATGACAAAATTTGTATTCTATAGCGTATATATTTACTCCTGAAGGACATGGAACCGAGAAGTTGATAGTATATCCTAGAGGAGTGGTTGACCTTTAAAATGATACCAATTCTATTGTCGGATGTGCTCAGATATGGGAGTTATACACAATAAGGTAAATGAGACTATGTGCATAGTATTACTATTACTCCATTAGAGGACGCTTTGAAATTGTAAAGGAAGTTCCGATTATGGTCAAGGACGACGCCTATAGTTTTCGGTGAAGTTGAGATTTCATTCAGGGAGTGCAATGAATGTTTTTCAGATTTTCTAGTCGCTCTAGAGGCAATTATTATATGCATAACATCGCATGTTTTACAAGGTGAAGGAGATGTTACTAAATACTTAGAGCGGTTGTTTAGATGATGATCGGTCAATATTCCGAGGGTCAAATCAACCAAAGCATAAAGATGGTGCAAATATCACGAAATATTGTCCAGTTTCAGAATATAGAATCACAGAAAGTTAGAGTTCCGTGGTAGTTGTGTGGGGAATCATATGTTCGGCCCCGTCCGATTATGCTGCTCCGCCCACTGGTTTTGTCTATTCTGATCAAAAATTATTACACTTCATGTTAGGAAGTTTTTTCAGAAGCTTTATTCTGCTGATCTGGGTAGGGACTGCATCTGACCGAAAGGTCTGGCAATTGAAAATTTGGTTCACTTCTTTTAGTCTTTAATAAGTCTTAAAGGTCTTGGCTCTTCTGGACGTTATCACTGGAATAATTGATGCATAACGTACTAAATACATTTTATGAAACTATTAAACATATTTTCACATTTACAATTTGATTTCGCCCATATCTATTTTAAAATAACAACTCAACATAAATCTTTATTGGATTTGCTTTTAGCAATTTACCCCTCAGGATGAACAATATATAAAACTTAAGCGATTTTTAATATGCCAATAATTATGCAATTAAGAATACATCAACGTAGTGTATACAAATATGTTAACACAACCCTTTACAGTTCTTAATGAGGTCTTCATTTTATGATACTTTGTGGATTTATGGTTGTGTATGAACTGTAAAACGGGGGGATACATTTTGAATTGGACACATGAAGTCATGAAGGGTTTATGTAATATAGGGCCTTTTACATAGATATCATTACGAAATTTGACATTTTTGCAACATCGAAACATATTAATGATGTTTCAAACAGTTATAGACCTCTCATACGTGGACCAATTTCTTTCCTAAATCATTTGTATTCTATTAACATATGTTTATAAGCGAGGCCCCTTATGGATGCTAATGAAATCCTTTCGAGTTTATTGTTGCCAACAGCTGCGTAATACACCTTTTTGTATTATGGCTTACATGCGTTGCCATTAATGTATTTGTAATGACCTCTGTGTGTAATTGCATCTTAATCAGCTGCGTTAAAACAATTATATTTCCTTCAGTCATAAAAATACAGTTCATGAGAAACTACATATGTATTTGTGTGTTCCTTATGTGTTTTCATTGATATAATTGTACATTAGAGTGGACCTAGTCACATGAAGGTGTGTGGAAAGCTGATTATATATTCTACTAAAGCCTTTTGTGCCCTTCACCAAACTGTGGTCAAGGGTATTGTGTCTTTGTGCATATGTTTGTAACATCCAAAAGAAAACGACTTAAATCCATGGTTAGTTTTGAGGAAATACATAGAATCTCCTTCTGAAACGATTATTGTAAGCAAGGTACAGGTCGCATTTATGATTCAAAGTGGATGAGATTTGGTAAACTTTAGATAAAGGTTCCATATATAGAAATTGGTTCAGATTATGTATACCTCATATATGTATGTAGCACATCGAATGGCTTGTGTCAAGTCTGATTCAATTCTCTTGACTATCGTTATAAGCGATTTCGATTTTACAGGAAAACTTTGTAAATGATGTTGATTTTAAGAAAAGAGCTCCTCATTACATATTCTGTTAATAAACATGAGAATTAGTTGCGTATGTTAAATTCCTTTTACCACGCACAAAATACCAACATTTACTTACCCCTTAATCTCCCATTATATTTTTTTAATTACATGCATTTTTATACCCTCCACCATAGTATGGAGGGTATATTAGTTTTTTCTCGTTTGTAACGCATCGAAATAATCATTTCCGACCCTATAAAGTATATATTCTTGATCAGCGTAAAATTCTATGAAGATTTACCCATGTCCGTCTGTCCGTCTGTCTGTTGTAATCACTCTAGCGTCTAAACGAATTGAGATAGAGCCTCAAAATTTTGCATAGAGTCGTCTTTTGTCTGCAGGCAGGTCAAGTTCGAAGATGGGCTATATGGGTCCACGTTTAGGCATAGCTCCCATATAACGGTACCCCTCAATTTTCGGTATTTTGGGGTTATTGGGTGCGTTTTTCAACCGAATTCGCTGAAATTTGCTACATTGGGTTCTCATTGGGTAATAAATGTCTCCACAGAAAATTATAAATATAGGTCCACTTTTTCTGGTAGATTAGATTTTGGGAATTTTGATCGTATTTTTCCGCCGAATTAGCTGTTATTTAATATTTTGAGTTCTTAATAGGTCCCAAATCTCTCCACAAAAAAATTATGAATATGGGTCCATTTTTTTCGGATAGCCCCCATATAAGGGTACCCCCAATTTTCGGTTTTTTGGGGTTCTTGAGCGCGTCTTTCATCCGAATTTGCTTCAAATTGGTATTTTGTAGTCGTATATGGTACCAAATCTCCCTACCAAAAATTATTAATATTCGCCCCCATTTTGGGGTGTCCCCATATAACCCCCTTTTTATACCCTCCACCATAGTATGGAGGGTATATTAGTTTTGTTTTTCCGTTCGTAACGCATCGAAATAATCATTTCCGACCCTATGAAGTAGATATATTCTTGATCAGCGTAAAATTCTATGACGATTTAGCCATGTCCGTCTGTCCGTCTGTCTGTTGTAATCACTCTAGCGTCTAAACGAATTGAGATAGAGCCTCAAAATTTTGCATACAGTCGTCTTTTGTCTGCAGAATAGCAAATCTCCCCACTAAAATATAGAAATATAGGTCAATTTTTTCCGGTACCCCCCATATAACGGTACCCCTCAATTTTCGGTATTTTGGGTTTTTGAACGCGTTTTTCAACCGAATTCGCTGAAATTTGCTACATTGGGTTCTTATTGGGTAATAAATGTCTCCACAGAAAATTATAAATATAGGTCCACTTTTTCTGGTAGCCCCCATATAACTGTACCTCCTAATTTTAGCTGTAATTTAATATTTTGACTTCTCAATAGGTAACAAAACTCTCCATAATTTTTTTTTTAATATGGTTCAATTTTTTCGGATAGCCCACATATAACGGTACCCCCAATTTTCGGTATTTTGGGGTTCTAGAGCGCGTTTTTCATCCGAATTTGCTTCAAATTGGTATTTTGTAGTCGTATATGGTACCAAATCTCCCTACCAAAAATTATTAATATTCGCCCCCATTTTGGGGTAATCCCCATATAACCCCCTTTTTATATTAAAATGATTATCAGATTTGTTCTGCGTTTTGAGTTTGGTTCTAAGACTCTGATGTAATCATTTCACCTGCGGAGGATAGCTAGATAAAAAATTAGAACGTATGGTTCGATAATGAACTATAGCCGCATTTAGCCCCTGTGTGGTTCCAGAAGGAGTGGTCCGATATTCCTCATCTTCGAATTTGAACTAAGTTTGGAAGAAATAATAAGATGGGCAAAGTTTGGATGAAATTAAAATTTTCTGAAACGGATTTGGTCCAAAGAAACATGGGGTCTAGAACCAATATTTCGATGAAGCACATTTTCACCGTGTTAAAGTGTGTACACCTTCATTGGCCATAAGGCTGAGGGTATAATAATCCATTAAAAATTTCTGAAATTTGTATTATTGTTTATATAATCGGTTTGTAGAAATTTCGGTATAGGTCCACTTTTTGAGGTTTTCCCTACATCTTCAATTCAAGTACCTGTCAGTTTATCTATGGTGGAGGGTATCCAAAGTTCGGCCCGGCCGAATTTAATGCTTTTCCACTTGTTTATATTAAAATGGTTATCTGATTTGTTCCGCGTTTTAAGTCTCTGATGTAATCATATCACCTGCGGAGAATATCGATATAAACAAGTAGAACGTAAGGTTCGATAATGAACTATAACCCGCATTTAGACCTAGCCCCTGTATGGAGGTTCCAGAAGAAGTGGACCGATATTCCCCATTTTCGAATTTGAACTAAGATTGGAAGAAATAATAAGACGGACAAAGTTTGGATGAAATCTAAATTTTTTGAAACGGATTTGGTCGGAAGAAACATGGGGTCTAGAACCAATATTTTGATTAGCCACATTTTCACCGTGTTAAAGTGTATACACCCTCAACAGCAATAAATCTGAGGGTATAATTATCCATTAAAAATTTCTGAATTTTTTATTTTTGTTTATATAATCCCTTCTTAGAAATGTCGGTATAGGTCCACTTTTTGGTATGTTTCCTATATTTCCATTTCTAGTACCTGTCAGTAATGGTATGGTGGAGGGTATCCAAAGTTCGGCCCGGCCGAACTAAACGCTTTTTCACTTGTTAAAATGATGTAGGGGATATTAAAAATAAGTGAATATATGCAACAATATTGCCCCAGGAAATCGTGGAACATCCCGGAACACTATAAACACTAAGCTGCAGTCACATTTGATAGTAAATAACCTTAGTACTTCTTACACTGGTACTGTCACAACTTCCGATGTAAGGAAGGATGCGCGGGATATCCAGTAACGACACATTTACATCAAATCCACATCCACTTGGATCAATATTAATGATTTTTAATATGAATATTTTTGCTTTATAATTTCAGCATTCAGTCATTGTCCATCTATGTTGTGAGGTTTTTATTAGCTTGAGGGGTCCCAAGTTTATGTAACGCTGTAAAATATTCCTTCCTAGATTTTAGTATACCGGTCGTCTTCTGATTCGTCTTCTCTTTTTCAGAAGGCTTCAGAAGACTTCGGGAAAACAAAATGTGGTGTACTATACACTACGTTATTCAGGCTGAACAGTCGTCTTATGACTTTGTTAGCATTAACTTCCAAATGATTTTTTTTTTCAGTCAAATTTCTTTGAATTTGTTCGACCAAGCATTGTTGTTTTCTTTCGGGCTCATACTCTGACAATCATTTACAAAATATTTAAAGCACCAGCATCGTATTTTTACCCTCCACCACACTGTGGTACAGCGTATTATGTCTTTGTGCATATGATTGCAAAA
>NW_026882373.1:0-40152 GCF_032173495.1 Musca vetustissima
GTTGTTGTTGTTATGTAAAGAGAGATAAAAAAAACGTCATCTAGATTTCGGTGATTTGCGTTCAATATCAAGGATTTGTGTTATATTTCTTGGTGTGTATATGTGAGTGTAATATATGAGTGTGTAATATGTGTGTGTGTGTTTGTGTGCCTTCTGATGGTCAATAGTGTTTGAAGTTCAATGTGATTTGAATGGTTATTTTTTATTTGTTCCTTTTATTGATGTTGTTCTTTAGTAATAATGAAATATCCCTCTTTTTGTCCCTTATTTCTGATTGTTGAAAGACAAAAGGGCGTTGCCATTGAAGGTCAATATCATCAAAAAAAAAAAAAAACGATTACTTGGAAGATGTGGCGGATGCTGATGATGGCCAAATGGCACAAAATTTTGATTTGATTGAATTGGAGATATAAAAAATTCAATAACTTACTCAGAGTGAAACAATTTGGTTTAAAAGATATTTTTTTGGTACATACCTGAAAAGGAAAAGAAAAAAATTAAAAAATATATAAAAATTTTTAAAATATATGTTTGGGTATATAGACAATAAAAATTTTTCCTAAGACAAGTTTTTATTTTTTATAGAAAATGCGAAAAAGAAGGCCTACTTCTCTTATAGAAGGTCAGACTTATCTATAAATGGATAAGAAGTTCCTCCATAGCTGCTACATTTCCTATAAGAAAATTCCTATATCCACTGACAATCATGTCTTATTTTGTGATACTTCTATGAGAGAAGTGAGGATGGCATGGCTAATCTAGAAAGGATAAGAAGGTTCTTTGTTCTTCTACAGAAAGAGCAGCAGGCCTGGTCCTTCAATAAAATCGCGGAAGATCTGATTCTTTCATAGAAGAAAAAGTAGCTGTGGTATATCTATTGGACCACCAGACCCTATTCTCCTCTTATTCCTCTATTCTCCTCTTATAAAACTAAAAAAAATGTTTGACTCTACATAGATCTTATCGTCATCCCAGTGATGAACTACACCTTCTACTCCTTTTATTATAAAAATATCACTATTACTAACAAAGCCGGATTCTTCTCCAGAAAAAAATTAGTGTTAATTTAAAAATGTCAGTGATATATTTTTATATAAAAAAATATTAATTTTTTGTTTTTACAGGAAAATATGTTCGATGATTATTTTTTATCACTGGTGATATTTTTTCAACAAGGCCGAATTTTGCCCCATAGGGTTTAGAAGATCGGTTTGATTGGTAAAAAGATCTGCAGTCTTGATACTTTTTATAAAAAAGTATCATCAGTAAAAATTAAAAAAAAATATCATCAGTGATAATATTTTAAAACAACTATCAGATATATATTTTTTTAATTTTTAAACCAAATCATCACTGTTATTTTTATAAAAAAAATATAATGAGAAATATCACAGTGATATTTTTTGATTTTTTTATAAAAACATATTTATGATACATTTTTTATCTGTGATATATATTTTTTTGGTAAAAATATCAACTGTAATATTTTTAATTGAAAGTATCAGCTGTGATAATTGTATTTTTAATAAAATTTGATCTGTGATATTTTTTGTGAAAATTAGTACTAGTGACATATTTAATAAAAAAGCTATCATTAGTGATGAAAAAATATCATTAACAATATTCTAAAAAAATTATCATTGGCTAGTGATTGTACACAAAAATATCATCAGTGATTATTTTTATAAAAAATATTGTCAGAGATATATATTTTTTAAATATCACAGATAATGATATATTTTTTAGAAAAATATCATCAGTGATATTTTTATGTAAAAAAAAATAGAAAAATATCATCAGTGATAATTTTTATAGAAAAATGTCATCAGTGATAATTTTTATACAATAATATCATCAGTGATAATTTGTATAAACAAATCATCTGTGTTCTTTTCATAAAAAATAGAGTCATCAATTTTTTTTTTTTTTTTTTTTTTTTTTTTTTTTTTTTTTTTTTTTTTTTTTTTTTGGAAAAATACCATCAGTGATATTAAAAAAAATTATCTGTGATATATTTTGCAGAAAAATATCACCAGTGATATGTTTTGGCAAAAATGTTATCTGTGATCATTTTTATGGCATAATATCGACAGTAATGATTTAAAAAATATCACCATCTATTTTTTTAGAAAATTATCACCAGTAATATATTATATGGAAAAATATATGTGTAATATATTTTTTGAAAAACATAATCTGTGATATTTTTATAGAAATATAACATCTGTGATAGAAAAAAATATCAACTGTGATATTTTTTTGTTAACAAAATATTACAAATGATTATTTTTTGTTAACAAAATATTACAAATGATATTTTTTTTAACAATATATCATCAGTGACATACTTAATATTTTTTATCATCAATGGTATTTTTATGAAAAACAGCATCAGTGATATTTTTGTATAAATTATCATTAGTGATTATTTTTTTTTTATAAAAATATTATCTGTAATTACTTAATAAAAAACTGATACTTTCGAGAAAAAAATGTCAACAGTGATATTTTTCCAATATAGCAGAAATTATCACCAGTGATAATTTTTTTGTCTTCAGTGGAAATTTTTCTATACAAAAATATCATCTGTGATAATTTTTCCTGTCCAAAAAACACATTTTTTCTATAAAGAACAAATTATCACTGGTGATATTTTTTTTGTCATCAGTCATAATTTTTCCATATAGGCTGTGATAATTTTGTTTGTACCAAAAATGTGATCAGGGACATTTTTTTAACAGAACAAAATCTAAAGTGATTACTTTCCAAGATAAAAATATTATCAATGATAATTTTCCATCACTGGAGAATATGATCAATGATAATTAAATAAAAAAAGTGATATTTTTCTACATAAAAAACTGTTAGTGATTTTCTAAATAATTTTTTTGTTTGTGATAATTTGTCTACATAAAAATATTATCAAGTCATATAAATATCATCAGTGATAATTTGCCATCACTAGAAATATCATAATTTATTATTTTCTTTTTAAGAAATATGTGTAAATTTTTATAGAAAACTTTAAAAAATATATAAAAAATAAAGATTGTCAGCGGTAAATTATTTTTTATTTTTCAGAAATTATCACCAGTCATGTTTGATGTCAGTGATAGTTTTTTCTTAGTAAGAAATAACATGTGATAATTTTCTCCCTACAAAAATAGGATTAGTGACATTTTTTAATAGAAAAATATCATCAGTGTTAACTTTACAGGATAAAAAAATAATCAATGATATTTTTTTAACACTATAAAATATAATCAATGATAATTAAATAA
Source organism: Musca vetustissima (assembly GCF_032173495.1). Lineage (NCBI taxonomy): Eukaryota > Metazoa > Arthropoda > Insecta > Diptera > Muscidae > Musca > Musca vetustissima. The sequence goes on from NW_026882373.1 coordinate 3,282, forward strand.
AAATTTAAAAAGTGATATTTTTCTACACAAAAAATTGTCAGTGTACTTCTAAATAAAATGTTGGTGTTTTTTTATAATATGTTTACATACAAATAATAATTTTTCATCACTAGAAACTATAATCACTGATATTTTAAAAGAAATTTAAAAAATGATATTTTTCTACACAAAAAATTATTAAGTGATTTTCTAAATATAATTTGTGATGGGAATAATTTCTTAACATACCAGTCCTATAAAAATCACCAGTGATAATTTGTCATCACTAGAAAATATAATCAGTGATAATTAAAAATAATATTATCAATGATATTTTTCCACACAACAATTTATCAAGTGTTTTTTCTAAATAAAATCTTTGATTGCAATAATTTGTTCGCATACAAAAATTACCAGTACTCATTTTTCCGTGCCGTCACTAGTGATAATATATAAAAAAATTGTCAATTGTCGTTATTTTGAACATAATAACTTCATCCTTTAAGACAGTAATATTTAAATCGGACATAAATTATGTCATATGTACCTATATTCAATGTAATGGTTACATCTGTACGTATTAGTGAAAATGTATAAAAACCCAAAAAATATAAAATCAAAAATGTGTTCAATAGTGCGCCTCTTCCATATAAAAAATTATGAATTATAATAATAATGTAATTGAGTTATTTAATCTCAAATAAATATTATTCACATTAAATTTTCTTCCATCTCATTAAGCCTCGTTTTATAATTAAAACAATAATCCACATACATAAAAGCCATTACATATTTTATTTATTAAATTTCTTATTTTATTAATTAATTCCCAATTATTTTCCTTCCATATGTCCTACAAAGCCATTAAATTAATTCAATTATTTCCAAAACCCCCTTATTGACATCTGAAATAATCAGAAATCGCAATAAAATCTCTTTTTCCCCTATATTAATTACTTTAACATTGAGTATCTCTTTAACACACTCTTCAAAGAGAATGATATGAGAGAGATAGTGAGAGACAGTAAATCATGACCAATGGTGGGCAAAATTTCTCTTAAAAATGTTTAAGGGAAAATAAAAACAAGAATTATTCTGCGGAATTTAATATTTTCAAAGCATAAATAACATCCCAGGAAGTTCAAAAATTAAATTCATTAAAAACCTTGTGGAAAATTTTTCATTAAGTGTTATATCTGTTTTAACATCAAAAAATGTTAAGAGAACGCATCAACGCTGGTGTGCACGTCTGCCCAACTATGATCATGACCCAACATGCCATAACAGCACACAACACCAACAGTACCAATTCCCCCACTACTCTGTCTCTTTGCTCGTCACAGTTAATTATCAGTAGTGCTACTCAGAGATGTTACACTCACTATATGCTCTCTCTCCCCCCATTAGTTGGGTTGGGGTACTTTGTTGTCATTATATTTTAACATTGTTTTGTTATTGTTGCAATTTCTTTTTTCATTTTTTTATTTTTATTTTGATTTTTTTTTCTGCCAGAAATATTCAAAATACGGAGGTACACACACACTCACACATAACCGCCAGTATAGCAGCTACATGACAATTTGTTGTGTGTCTTTTTTGGCTGCCTTATTGACAGTCTGTCTGTCGTTTTTTATGTGGCTCGGTTCGTCTTTGGCGCTAGCACCTCAATTGTAAATTAGTGTGAAATTGAGTAAACTGTAAGGAGAGGGAGAGAGAGAATGCCAGTGAGTGTGTGCCGCTGTATGCCTCTGTGTGTTATTGTTGCTGTTGTTCCTATCCCACTGACTATATAGGCAGCCACAAAGTGAAGCGTCGCAGTCGACCTTGACCATCACAATATTGTTTGCTCTTGTTGCTGCTACTGTTGTTGTTGTTGCTTTTTATTAGTGTTTTTGTTTTTTTGTATTTTTACTTTTTTTTTGTGTATGTTTTTTTATTTCTGTTTTGTTATTGTAAAGAAATGTGAAATGGTTTTTTGTTGTTATGTAGATTATTTTTTTGTTATTATTGCTTTGGCTTTTGAGGTTCAAACACTGGGTTGATGGGTGTGTGTGTATGTGTGCCAGTGAATAAATGTGTGTCATATCTTTTCGTTGGCTGCCATACGACCTTTTTATTTTTATTTTTTGCATAAAAAAAACAAAAACTGATGATACAATTTGTTTACACGATTTTTTTTTTTTTTTTGATTTTTGCAAAGTAAATTAAATATTTTGCAAATTTTGTTGTTATTATTAATGAAATGCTGTTATTGCTTTGTTTTTATTTATTAGGATTTTAGGAAAAAATCTATTAATTTTAATTTATAAAAAATATAATCAGTCATAATATGTATTTGTGATATTTTGTACAGAAAAAATTATCACTGTAAAACTTTCTATACCTATCACTTACAATTTTTGGAATATTCAAAAAATTATCACAAAAAAATGTAGGTAGGCTCGGAGGTCCTTTACTTTAGTGTCGATAGGCTCTGAGAACACCTATTTTAAGGCAGGATTCTCTATTATAGTATAGATTATCTATGGAATATTTTTGGTGTTCTAGTTGGCGTATACATATTGTAGCTAATCACACGTCACCAGCTTCATTTGAATTTTCCAAACTCGTTGTATGACATGTGTATTTTTACAGATCCTCTATAATTTTTAAAAATGTCGAATTGAAGCTAGAAAATTGCTTAAAAAAAACAAAACAGTATATTTGGTGGCGTATACATTGTATCGTAAATCATACGCCACATAGATGGTTTCAGAAGGCGTCATATGTAGTGTAGACAGGCTTAGAGGGCATCAACAGTAGTGTGAATGGGCTCAGAGGTACTTTACTGTTATGTCGAACATCCAAAAAATTATTTAACAATCGAATTAAAATTAGAAAAATACTTAAAAAAACAAAACAGGATTTTTGGTGGCGTATACATTGTATCGTAAATCATACGCCACGTATATGGTTTCACAAGCCGTCATATGTAGTGCAGACGGCCATAGAGGACATCTGCAGTAGCGTAAATGGGCTCAGATTCCCTTTACTATTGTATCGAACACCTAAAAATTATTTAACAATCGAATTAACGTTAGAAAAATGCTTTAAAAAACAAAACAGGAATTTGGTGGCGTATACATTGTATCGTAAATCATACGCCACATAGATGGTTTAAGAAACCGTCATATGTAGTTTAGACGCGCATCGAGGCCATCTAAAGTAGCGTAAATGGCCTCATAGGTCCTTTACTGTTGTATCTAACATCTAAGTAAGAAAAATGCATTGTATCGTAAATCATATGCCACATAGATGGTTTCAGAAGCCGTCATATGTTGTGTATAGGGCGTAGAGAGCATCTACAGTAACGTAAATGCGATCAGAGGTCCTTTACTAGGCTCAGATAATACTACCTTTTTGGGCGGGGTAATCTACTGCAGTATAGATAGCCTCAGAAGCCATCTACTGCCGTATAGATAAGCTCAGAGAGCTCGTCTAATAGCATCAGGAGTCTTCTAATGTAGATAGGCCCGCGTTAGCTATTTCCTTTGGAGTCATCGGCACATGAACACAATATACTGTAGTATAGATAGTTTTAGAATCAATCTACTTGAGTGTAGATGGATTCAGAAGGTATTTAGTATTACGTAATTAGGCTCGGAAGCCATCTATTGTAGTGTAGATATCATCAAAGTCCGTCTACTATTTGGGCTCATATGCCATTTACTGTAAGTGGATATAGGTTCCCGACTGCAGGTTAATTTGACTCTGAATTCATATACTGTAGTGTAGATGTACTCGAAAGACATTTATTGGAAAAATATATAGGCTCAGAAGCCATTCCTTGAGGTGTATATGGGCTTAGAAGTAGAATCTATTGCAGAGAGAGAGAGGCCTGACAAAACACATTTTCTAGTGTATATGGGCTCAGAGGTCATTTATGGCAATATGTATGAACTCATATGCCTTCTAGTAGAGTGGGTGTGCTCAGAGATCATCTACTATAGTGCAGATGAACCCAATAGTCATATATTGTAGTGAAGATGATTTTCGAGGCGATCAATTATAGTTTAGATGAATGCCGTGGTAAGCCCCCTCAGTGTATATGGACTCAGAAGCCACTTACTGAAGTGTAGACGAACCCAGAAATCATTAAGTGGAATGCAAGAGATCTCTAAGTAGAGCTACAGCTATGACATGTAGATTCGCCTAGAGGACGTATACGTGGTGCCGTTAATCATACGTCACCCCAGTTTACATAAACTGGCTGTATGATACCCCCTCTTCCAAATAACTTTTAACATTAATTTTTTTATGAAATTATATGAAGACTTCTTATACTAGGATATTGGGTGGCGTATACATAGTGTCGTATATCATACGCAACCTAATATGTTTTTCTATTTTAGTTATTTCTAAGTTCTGTATGGCGTATACATAGTGTCGTTAATCATACGTCACGTAAATCAAAACCAATTTTGATTAAGAAAAAAATGTTTGAGAATTTTATTTTCTCATTTCAGCAGACCCACCTATTACACTCTCTAACCATGCATACCCACATACATATATTTCGATTTGGTTTTCTTCTTATTCGTCGTCATCTCTCTGCTTACCAGCCAGCCAGCCAATTTTTGCAAAAATGTTTATTGACTGACATTGAACATGAAAATCGCTGAAGGTTTTTCTTGGTTTCACCGCGCTTTGCATTTTGCCAGCCAACCAGCCGAACAGTCATACCAACGATTTTTCAATTTCATTTCAGTCGTTGTTTTTCTTTCGTCTTGTTTTTTTGCATTTTGTGTTTCTTGTTTAGCTGGTTTTTCATGGCTGTTTCTGGCTTTCGTTTGACAATGACATTGAATTTTTATTTCAGTTTTCCCGGCCACAGAGTCGTGAGCTGTGGGCAAGCAAAACAATGTCGGTTTATTTCTTCCACACACAAACACACATCGTTGAGTCTGTGAGTTAATGTCACGTCACGTTGTAGTCGGAAGTGGGGAGAGGCATATGGGGGCCTTTGCATCGATGCATACCGCAAAGATGCAACAAATATACCGGTTTTATTGGTGTTGCAGTTTTTACACTGCAATGGTGGAAGAAGGGGAGCCAAGTACTTTGGGTTTTTAGAGGTTGTGATGATGGTGTTGGCTTCTCTGTGGAGGCCATGTCAAGTCAGGGACATCACTTGAACATGGCCTCTAAAGCGTTCACTTGTTTGTGGTGGAGGTTAAGGGGGTTTTCTTACAAATTTATTGCTCGGTCCCCACTGTGAGTTGTCGAAGAGTATGGGAGGGCTGCCAACCAAGCGAAGGCTAGGTCATGGCCAAATTACTTGACATTTGTTGCCACAGCAAGGTAATTCACGTTTTGGCCTTAAAGGAAATGGAAAAAAATGTGAGATGGCCCATAACAAAAAAACGAAGAGGAAATGAAGGGTGCTGTGTTTATTACATTTCAACAACCATTTGACCTAATAGGGAAATTTATGTGAGGAAAAAGGAAAATAAAATAAAAAATCAATTACTGGAAATAAAGGAAAATAATTTTTCTTTTGGGGGAAATAATTTTTTCCTGCAATTGAAATTAAAATTCCGCATTTAAAATTACTTCCACATGCACCGGCAACTAATTATACATTTTGTAATTGTATAACTGAACATTGTTGCAAATTTCATGGGGATTTTTATGACCAGCACCACCATAACTGTATCCCATTCTAATCTCATCAGCACAGCCGTCAGCCGCACAACAATTAATTGTTGATTTGCTGAATTTTGATAGCTCTGCTGGCAGAATGCCCACTGTGTTGCAATCAAATCGGAAGCGAAATATTAGCGTATATTAAAAAAAAACAAAAACAACAATAACAATACTGAGGCATATAACGTAATCTTAATAGACGTCAATAACAATGACCTTAGGTAATATATGGCAAAGTAAAAATAAATTACAAAAAAACAATGAATGAAATCTAATTTATTTTAAATTAAAATTTCAAAAAAAATTTCGGTGAAAAAATTTTTGAGGAAAATTATCTGTAATAAAAATTTAAAATTAAAAAAAATAATTTTTTTATAATTTTTTCTTCAGGTATTTCTTGGGAACTCGTAAAGCATTTTAGGTGGCGTATGAGTGATGACAATATGTATTCGCCATAGAAAAATCTTAATTTTTTGATGAAATTATATTTACTTTTATTTTTCATGAACCTTCCATGGCAGTAATCATTGCAGAATTTTGAAAGTCTTTAAAAACATTATTTTCATGAACCATCCATAGTAGTAATCATTGCAGAATTTTGAAAGTATTTTGAAAAAGAACTACAAACAATTTTTTTTAAATTACGAGGTGGCGTATGATCTACGTCACTATGTATACGCCAGCCTATACCCTAAAAAAACTAATAACATCCAAGGTAGTTCGGAAAGTTCTTAGCCTAGAACAAAAAACGCGGTATAAAGTGAAAAAAGTTAAGTGTTTTGGAAACTTTCATCTCACACAGGTTAAATTTTATTTCAACTATCCTTCATATAGAAACAAGTATTCAAATTTTTACAATAGAGGCACGCATTTCTAATTTTTCCGTTATAAAAAATTGCGGATGCGTTTTTTTTTTAAACACCTGTTTCTATATGAAGGAGTTGCCAGATCGAAAAAATTAACATGTTTTCATAACAGAGCTGGAAGTTTCCAAACACACACGCTTTTTGTGCTAGGCTAAGAACTTTCCGAACTATCCTCGTATAGTAGACCTTGAATTTTGTAGACAAAAATTAAAAAAGTGATATTTAAGAAAATATTTAGGATATTTAGGCGTATACATTGTGTCATTAATTATACGTCACCTAATATATAAATCATACCGACTACTTTTTCTAGTATTACTGAGGAGAACAAAAAATTTCACTTATAGTATTTACTTCTCTTGAAAATTTATTTTGAATGAAAATATACAATAAAAAAATTTGAATTTAGGATAATTTTCATTTCTTTCATAACATTGAGTACATTTAATTTTTAATAGCAATCAAAAAAAAAAAAATAATAATAATTAAAGGCCCTGAAAATATTTATTTTTTTTCAGATATTCTTTATGGATTAGGGGTGGCGTATGCTTATCGACACTATGTATACGCCACCCATTATTTAATTGAAATTGAAACTTAAACATATTTTAAAAGGCTTTAGAAACATTAAATTATTTTCATAAAATAACTGGCGTATGATTAACGTCACTACCTATACGCACCATGGAAATGCCTAAAAAAATATTTACATTTTTTGATAAAATATTATTTTTTGTATTATTCACGAATTATCGTGGTATTTTAACGATTTTGCCAGAGATTTAATAGATTTTTTTTTACCGTATTAGGTCGCGTATTATGTTCAACACTATGAATACGCCACCCAACACCGTAAAAATTCTCTAATGTATTTTAGGACATTTTGTTTTGGGCGTTTACGTATTTTAAACGTCTGAGACAAATGGAATTGTCCTATGAGCCCATTTACGCTATTGTAGATGTCCTCTATGCCTGTCTACACTACATATGACTTCTGAAACCATCTACGTGGCGTATGATTTACGATACAATGTATACGCCACCAAAATCCCTGTTTTGTTTTTTTAAAGCATTTTTTCTAACATTAATTCAATTGTTAAATAATTTTTGGATGTTCGACATAGCAGTAAAGGACCTCTGAGCCCATCCACACTACTGTTGATGCCCTCTACACCACATATGACGGCTTCTGAAACCATGACGTATGATTTACGATACAATGTATACGCCACCAAATACCCTGTTTGGTTAAAAAAAAACATTTTTCTAACTTTAATTCGATTGTTAAATGATTTTTTGGATAGTAAAGGACCTCTTAGCCCATTAGCGCTACTGTACTGCAGATGCCCTCTATGCCCGTATACACTACATATGAAGGCTTCTGAAACCATCTACGTGGCGTATGATCTACGATACAATACGTACGCCACCAAATATACTGTTTTGTTTTTTAAGCATTTTTGTAACTAAATTTTAGAGGATCTTTGAAAGACACATGTCCTACAACCAGTTTCTGAAAAAATTCGAATGAAACAGGTGACGTATGATTAGCTACACTATGTATACGCCAAGTAGAACACCAAAAATATTTTTTTAAATGACATTTTATTATTTAATCTATTTATTGTTCTGATATTTTTGAAAGAATTTCCAAAGATCTTTATCCAAAGATAATCTACACTGCAGTATATTGCCCTGCCTTAAAGTAGATATTCTCTGACCTTATCGACACTACATTAGAGGACACTGCAGTAGATAACCCCTTCCTAAAAATAGATATTCTCTGAAACTATCAACACTACATTAGAGGACCTCTGAACCCACCTACGCTACTGTAGATGCCCTCTTAGCCCGTCTATACTACATTATGGGGCTTCTGAAACCATTTACGTGACAGAAGATCCTTTTCAAGATCATCTACTCTATAATTGATTGCCTCCTGGACATAGAGTATAACAAATTCTATTTTCAAGGGGTGGTATGTAGTCGTAACTGAAACCATTTACGCTACAGTAGATGACTTCGGAACCCATATACATAACAGTAGACGCCATCTATTGTGAGTGACTTCTGAGACCATTTACACTATAGTATATGACCTCTAAATGAATTTGTTCTATATCACCATATAACACTTAATCCTAACTAGAGTATATTGCCTCTAAGTATTTCAAAAATTAAAATTCAATTTCTTCACTTAAAATTTTTCCATTAATTTCTCAATTTTCCATTTTTACCGGTTTCCTAAAAACTTTATAACACTAGCATGTCTATCCTTCCCCTCCTTAGGTTGCCTTGAGTGTCGCACATGAACTTGAAATTGCAAATGCCTGGAATAATTTCAATGGCTTGTTTCTAGGCCATTTTTGACATAGCAAGAAAAAACTACAACAACAACTACAACAAATTGAACTTGAATTAAAAGCAAATAACCTTCAAATATAAAATACAGAGAGAGAAGTAAAAAAACAAAAAAAATCCTTTGAATCCTTTCTGCTCTCACTTCAACTATTTTCCTCTTTGCTTATGACAGAGAAATAAATGTAAGAGTTAGGAGAAATGTCATCGAAACCCAAAATATTAGTTATAAGAGATGATGGCTCTCTTGAATGTTATTCTCCAAACTATAATTTCTCATTTTCCAAGAGCAGGTTGTGGGTGTGTGTGTATTTCAAGGTGGCTAAAGAATGCCAAGCAACTACTGTGACATTGGTCATGTTCATGGTCAAAACCGGTAGAATAGAAGGAAAGACCTTAAAAATATAACTATTATAGTTAAATGAGGGCCATTTTCTCTCTCTCTCTCACATTATCTCATTTACTTTGAAAGCTCTTTTGGCTTACTGAGCCCATCTCAAATCCAAATCAGCGGTAAATGTTATCTTCTTCCTTAATAAATCCATACCTCCTTCCCTCCCTAATGAACTTGAAATCCTCTGTGACACTGAGTAATATATAAGATATAAATGTATGTTATGTATGTATGTATATTTGACTGTGTGTGAGTGTTTATTTGCTCTTGAAATGAATATAGTTTCGTTAGGTAGATGGCCTTAGTTTATTCTTTTGTGTCCTTTTTCAACGAGCAGGCAACAGCCATCATTTATCAGGCCATTATAAAAACACACTCACAAGGCCAAGGACTTTTTAGGTTTAGTTTTTCACAATTTGTTTTTATTGCCACAAAATATTTTCTTCTTGTTCTTGATAGTCTTTTAAGTTTTCTCAAGACACTTGTTCGCCTCTGTAAAACACTTTTTGGGTTGGCATTTACTTTTTACAAGGTTTGGAAATAGATAGGCTAAGGGGTAACAGGAGAGATAAAAATTGATGAAAAAATTATAAAATGGAGATAATTAGGGCCCAGTCAAAGGGGGCGTGTGATTATCAATAATTAGGGCCCTGTCAAGGTGGAGTATGATTATCAGCAATTAGGTAATATTAAGTATATGTTCCTCAAAACTGGTGGGATACCGGAGTCAAAAAGACTTCATTCTTTATGTTCTATGCCTGTAGTAGATGGTCTTTGGACTCATCGAATCTACTCTATACTAGATGTCCTCTGAACTTTCATCAATTTACACTATAGGTCTATAGGAGGCCATAGTTGATGGCCTACGATCCATCTACACTAAAATAGATGACCTCTGATCACCGTCTTACTCCGTAGATGATGTCTTAGCTCATATTAGATGACTTCTGATCCTGTCAGCATTGTAGTAGATGGACTCGAAGTTTATCTTCACTGAAGGAAGTGACCTCGAAGCCCACCTACACTATAGTAGATGACTTATGAGTTCCTCTTACGTAAGCCGAGAGCCTCAGAGCCCATCTACATCTGAAACCTACTGTAGTAGAAGGCCCAACTACATCTGAACATGTATAGTAGAAGGCTCCCTGACCCCATCTGATTGAATCTAAACCAAAGTATATGGTCCCTGAGCCGGTCTCAGTCCCGTAGATTTTGTCTGAGCGCATCTATAATATAGTAGATCACCTTTGATTGCGTCAGACCTCGAAGCCTTTCGCCATTGAAGGAAGTGACCTCTACACTATAGTAGATGACTTGTGAGTACTTTCATGTAAGCAGAGGGTCTCGGAGCCAATTTACATCTGAACTCGAATATAGTAGAAGGCTTCAGAGCCCACTTACACTACAGTAGATAACATCTGAGTTCATTGACATTACTAAATATGGCTTCTGACTCAATCTTCACTGCAAAAGATGGCCTCTGATTGTATCTACAATAAAATTGATGACGCCTGAGCCACATCTTTTTTCCACAGATGTTGTCTGAGTTCATCTACAGTATAGTACATGGCTTCTGATTCCGTCAGCCCTATTGTAGATTAATTCGAAGCCTATCTTCACTGAAGGAAGTGACCTCGGAACCCATCTACACTATAGTAGATGACTTGTGAGTCCGTCTCACTAAAGCAGAGCTCATCAGAGGCCTCAGAACTCACTTACATAACGGTAAATAACATCTCAGCTCATCGACACCACAAAATATCGCATTTGACTCCATCTACACTGCGAAAGATGTTCTATTATCATACCTACACTAAAATAGATAACCCCTGAGCCCCATTTTTCTCCCGTAGATGTTGTCTGAACTCATCTATACTATAATAGCTAGCTTCTGATCCCGTCCGCTTTATAGTAGATGGACCTTGGAGTCCATATGCACTATAGTAAATGGCTTGTGAGTCCACTTCGCCTAAACAGAGGGCCTCGGAGCCCATCAACATCTGAGCCCTTCTATACTATAGTAGAAGGCCTCAGAGCCCACTACAGTGGACAAATATGGCATCTGAGCCTATCCACACCAAAGAGATGACCTATGATTCTATCCACACTGAAATAAATGATCAGTGATCCAGGCTCACTCTAATATATATCGTCTAAGAACATCTACGCTATAGAAGACGACCTATGATCCCATTAACACTACAGTATATGAACTCTAAGCCTATCTTCAGTACTAAAAGTTGCCTCGGAGGCCATCTTCACTACTCTGAGTCCATTTATATAATAGTAGTTGACCTAGATATAACTACTCTGAACTCTGTATTATAGTAGATGACCTATTAGACAATTTAGTATCATTCTATGTAGATGGAATGAGTAGAGGTTTTAGAGCCCATCTACAATGAAGTATATGACATCTGAGCCCATCTATACTATAGTAAATGGGCCCTGAAATTAGCTCAGAGGTTATTTTATTCAAAAAAACTCATATACGCCCAGCAAGGAGGCCATCGTAATTTTTTTAAATATTAAAATCAGACCCCAAAGTGTCACTTTTTGTCCCTGTACAATCAATAACCATCCCTCCAACCCTTCCACCTTACAGGGTAGCGACCTTAACCTTGTCCATTTTAATAAACCACACAAAAATAAATATCGCATCATTTGGCACACATATTAAATCCCATCACTCACCCCTTCTACCTCTTTTCCCCTTTCCTCAAAACCCAAGCCAAAATCATGTTTTTACTACATGTGTTGTTGTTTTTGTTGTTGCAGAGGCCAGCCACTCTAGCCTGCCTTCGAATCACTTTCACCCGTGCCACAAAAGTGAGCAAAACAAAGACCAAAAAACAAATTGCCGCCTTTTTTTAATATAAAACATTTGGTGTTTTTCTATCTATCTCTTTCCTTCCCTTCTTCCTCCTTCCTTCCTTCCCTCTAGTCTCTCTCCTCACATACCTCTTCTATTATCTATTTCTTTTAAACATCATCATCTATCTATTCTTCTTCTTTCTATCAGCTGTCTTTGCATTTTTATTGCCGCTCAAGGTCGTTGTTGATTTCGATTTCCTTATTTGTCAGTTTGTGTTCGTGTGTATGTGTGTGTAAGAAATTTTCTTTTTTTTGCGATTTGTTTTCATTTTCAATATTTTGTGCCATTGTGGTTTGCTGCCATTTGGCCAACTTATTTTGGGGTTTTTCGCTTGACATATTCAATTTTTCACTTTCAATTTTTTTTCAATTGATTGCAAATTTAAAAATTAAGGAAAAATAATGCGGGAAATTTTCAGAGGCTATAAGCTGTTGAAAAGAGAGTAAATGGAAGTATACAATGACCATCGCCCTAACAGTCAAAAACTCAAGAGAATATGTGGCATTCGAAAACCTCTGTTTCACTCTAAATGGATTCTGAGACCATGTACACTTCTGTAAGTGGTGGTAAAAAATTCAATTCCTAATCGACAAGAATTTCTTCTGTAGGCAAAAGTAGCTTTGCCGAGGCTCACTGAAACTTTCTATAGAAAAAGTGTTCACCGAAACTCTTAGATTTTTTTCTATAGAAATAATACCATCACATATAGCGTTTAGCTCAGAGGGGCTCCGTCAATGGGAGTCGGTACGCCAAATGCGTCGAGTAGTGGACCGTAGGGGAGGGGGTGTACGTATAGCCGTATGCCGTAAAAGTAAAGAAGGAATAAAACACAGAGGTTTGTAAGTAAACATAATTCAGTGGTTGATCGGTGGTAACGAAATTACCTTTTGGCAACGATATGCCTGTGCGCAACAATATGCGTGTTGTCTGTCCGAATGACAGTATGGTACTCCTTGATGCTTAAAGGAGGCGGCAAAAGAAGTGACAGTTAATTACTCGTTAAAATGTCAACGGCCCTAAACCAAGGTTGCAATAAACAGTAGCGCGTACATTTTAACGAATAATTAAGGACCAAAACAGGGGTCAATAAAAAGTAGTACTTTTATACAATTCTAAATTAAACATATAGTCTGCAAATATTTTTTTCTATAAGAAAAAAGTGTCCACGTACCCTTGCTTAATTTTCTCTATTTTATTCTTTCTTTAAATATATAAAATAATTCCAATCGGAATACAGTAAAACTAGCTTCGACAAGTTATTGACTTATTTCTGTCTCATTTGTAATGGAGATCAGTTGGTGGTGGACCCTCCCCTCCACCAACCTTTCAACAATTCGATATGAGTTACGACGCCTGCTCTCCAATCTGTCTATGGTTTTTGGGCCATACACGAATTCATTTGCATTTAAGTCTGGCAATTGTCTGGATGTTGGCATTTTTTATTCACTTTTTTTTCTTTTTGTTGTTGTTTTTTGCAATGACTTGATTTTATTGGCATTCTTAACATTGGGAGCGACACACAAAAGGTCTGGCCATTTAGAGTTGAATATCATTTTATATATATATATATAAGTTTTTATTGTTGTTGCTCCTCTTGTCAAAATATACAGCATAAAGCAACTCCAATGATTTACGTTTTTTCTTCATGTTTTATATAAAATTATTCTGAATCATTCATATAAGATAAAAGGTTCGGAATGATAAAAAAAAACTCTGCATAAGAAAGTATGTATGTGTATGTGATTAAAATCCAGACAAATGAACCACTCAGTCCAGTTCTTTTTTCAAAAAATTGGCTTATTCAGCAACAACTTCATCTTCGAAGTATTGCTAAAAAAATCACAAAAAACACCCCAAGAACAATGAATAAAATATAAGAAAAAATTAAATCCGCACACACAAAAAAATCGCAACCCAACCCAAAATCATCGAAATGACGACAATGCAGGCGGTGAAGATGACGACCACGACGACGACAACGACACCAGAAACCTTGAACTTTGCTGAGCAACAAAATTGAACAGCAACAGAGTACTTGGAAGCTAACAGCCAACGCAGAAGCGGCAGCAGGCAAGTAGTTGGGAATAATTTAAATTAAAAGAAATTGAAAAAATTATTTAAAAAAATCCACGCCTCTTGAAAAAATTATTTAAAAAAATCCACGCCTCTTGAAAAAATTATTTAAAAAAATCCACGCCTCTTGAAAAAATTATTTAAACAAAATCCACGCCTCTTGAAAAAATTATTTAAAAAAATCCACGCCTCTTGAAAAAATTATTTAAAAAAATCCACGCCTCTTGAAAAAATTATTTAAAAAAATCCACGCCTCTTGAAAAAATTATTTAAAAAAAATCCACGCCTCTTGAAAAAATTATTTAAAAAAATCCACGCCTCTTGAAAAAATTATTTAAAAAAATCCACGCCTCTTGAAAAAATTATTTAAAAAAATCCACGCCTCTTGAAAAAATTATTTAAAAAAATCCACGCCTCTTGAAAAAATTATTTGAAAAAATTTACGCCTCTTTTTAATGGATAATTATACCCTCAGTCTTATGGCTAATGAGGGTGTATACCCTTTGACACGGTGAAAATGTGCCTCATGGAAATATTGGTTCTAGACTCCATGTTTCTTTGGACCACATTTGTTTCAGAAAATTTTGATTTCATCCAAACTTTGTTCAAGTTCGAAGATGGGGAATATCGGTCCACTGCTTCTGATACCTCCCACACAGGGGCTAGGCCTAAATGAGGGTTATAGATCATATATATATATAGTTTATTATCGAATCTTACGTTCTAGCTTTTTATCTCGATATCCTCCAAACTCAAAACGCGGAACTAATCAAATAACTATTTTAATATAAAAAAGGGGGTTATATGGGGACTACCCCAAAAAGGGGGCGAATATTAATATTTTTTGGTAGGGAGATTTGTTACCATACACGACTACAAAATACCAAATTGCAGCAAATTCGGTTGAAAAACGCGCTCAAGAACCCCAAAATAGCGAAAATTTGGGGATACCCTTATATGGGGGCTATCCGAGAAAATTTACCTATATTCATAATTTTTTTGTGGGGAGATTTGGTACCCATTAAGCACTCAAAATACTAAATTACAACTCGGCGGGAAAATACGATCAAAACCCCCCAAAATACTGAAAATTAGGAGGGGTACCGTTATATGGGGGCTACCAAAAGAAGTGGACCTATATTTATAATTTTTTGTGGAGACATTTAGTACCCAATAAGAATCCAATGTAGCAAATTTCAGCCAATTCGGTTGAAAAACGCGTTCAAGAACCCCAAAATACCGAAAATTGGGGGGTTCCCTTATATGGGAGCTATGCCTAAAGGTGGACCGATAAAGGTCATCTTCGAACTTGACCTGTCTGCTTACAAAAGACGACTCTATGCACAAATTTGGCGATCTATCTCAATTCGTTTAGACGCTAGAGTGATTACAACAGACAGACGGACAGACAGGCATGGCTGTATCGTCATAGAATTTTTCGCTGATCAAGAATATATATACTTTATAGGGTCGGAAATGATTATTTCGATGAGTTACAAACGAATGGTGGAGGGTATAAAAATCCTCGGCTCTTATAGACCTTGGAAAAAATTATTTAAAAAATCCACGCCTTTTATAGGCATTGAAAAAAAATTTTTCTTATTTTTTAATAATTGCCCCCATTTCCGACCATTCCCATCTTCCTGTCCTCCAAACCCATTTGTTTGCTTTATTAGCTTGGCAACGAGGTCTCTCAATTCATGGCTATTGACCTAAGTCAAGGGCACTGCACTTGTACCAGAAACCGAAAAAACTAGTTGCCATCCAAACAACCAACCAACTATCCCGCCAGCCAGTCAAGTGTTCACTTCGATGGTGGGTTCCAAAACCAGTTTTTCCCCTAAAAAATCTTCTTTTAGCCCAACAGACACGCAAAACAAACACACTCAAAACTCAGGCTGGCAACAGCCAGGCCTTCCTTCCTGTTCAGTAAACTTTTTTTCGTGAAACTAAGTCAGTCTTGAACCAGATTTTTTTCTGAGCTCCGCAGGCCACCTAACCCCTTTTGCCGTTCAAGCTGTCTGTCTGTCTGGTCAACGTGACTTGATTTATGCGAAACCAATAAATGATTATGGGCCACTTTGTAGAGCTGCACCAACCGGGCATTGCTTATGATGATAAAGAGGTAGGGAAGCAACTGGCAGGAAGGGAGACAACAACAACAAAATCTAAATCAAGTTAATTACTGAAAACGAAACTGAACGATTGAGACCTGACAAGCCATGCCATGTTAAAAAGGCAAAAAATATGTTCATCAAACCATGACTGATGACTGAGAGTGCGAGAGAGAGCGCGTGAGAGGGGAGAGGAGAACAATACTTGAATTTCATTTTTGTTGTCATCATCGCCGTCATTGTTGTTGTTGGTTGTTCTGATTGTCGGAATTTTTGGTGATGAATGTTCTTTCTTCTTTCGCTTCTGCTTTGTTCGGCAGTTTAGGTCTTTCGCGCCTGCGCTCTCGCATTTTATTACATTGGCTATTCCGCACAGTCATTAAAAGTCGTTGACAATATCAAGGTCTTTTGAATCAGGCTACTTAGTCGGAATGGGATGTATCGTATTTCAAAAAATTAAATATTTAGGCCGCTATGTTTAACATTAAATATTTATACATATGTGGACGTATATATATATATATAAAGAAAAAATGAGACCTTAGAAAAAAATATTTAAAAATCCAAGCCTTTATAGACTGTGGAAAAAAATATTAAAATTTCTAGACCTTGGAAAAAATTATATATAGTATCCACGCCATTTATGGGCCTAAGAAAAAATTATATCTAGAATCCACGGTTCTTATGGGCCTTAGAAAAAATTGTATCTATAATCCACGGCTCTTATGGGCCTTAGAAAAAATGGTATTTAGAATCCATGCCTTTATGGGCTTTAAAATAAATTGTATCTAAAATCCACGCCTGTTATGGGCCTTAGAATAAATGTATCTAGAATCCACGCCTCTTATGGGCCTTAAAAAAAATTTTATCTAGAATCCACGCTTGTTATGGACCTTAGAAAAAATTGTATCTAGAATCCACGCCTCTTATGGGCCTTAGAAAAATGGTATCTAAAATCCTCGCCTGTTATGGTCCATAGAAAAAATTGTACATAGAATCCACGGCTCTTATGGGCCTTAGGAAAAATGGTATCTAGAATCCATGCCTTTATGGGCCTTAAAATAAATTGTATCTAGAATCCACGCCTCTTATGGGCCTTAGAAAAATGGTATCTAAAATCCTCGCCTGTTATGGTCCATAGAAAAAATTGTACATAGAATCCACGGCTCTTATGGACCTTAGGAAAAATGGTATCTAGAATCCATGCCTTTATGGGCCTTAAAATAAATTGTATCTAGAATCCACGCCTCTTATGGGCCTTAGAAAAAATTGTATCTAGAATCCACGCCTCTTGTGGGCCTTAGAAAAAAATGGTATCTAGAATCCACGCCTCTTGTGGGCCTTAGAAAAAAATGGTATCTAGAATCCTCGCCTGTTATGGGCCATAGAAAAAATTGTATATAGTATCCACGCCTCTTATGGGCCTTAGAAAAAATTGTATATAGAATCCACGCCTCTTATGGGCCATAGAAAAAATTTTATATAGAATCCACACCTCTTATGGGCCTTGGAAAAATTGTTTAGAAAATGTTTAAAAATTCAATGCCTCATATATGCCATGGCTCTTATGGACCTTGGAAGAGATTATTTTAAAAATCCATGTCTCTTATAGGCCTTAGAAAAATTTATTTAAAAAATCCAACCCTCCTATAGACCTTAAAATTTTATTTAATTTTTATTACATATTTCCTTTTTTAATAAAAAATAATTTCTTTTCCATAAATGTCACTACTCCCCTCGTTATCTGACTCACATTTATTTAAACTGTTTTTTTTATCTTACCAATGCTGGCGTATCTATCTCTACAAATATGACTAAATACATACCCCGTATATACGCGATCCATATGCTATTACTTTACTGTCTGTTATTTATATGGTCATGTAAAAAAATGCTCACATTTTATTCAGACAAAATCGCAGATCGGAGACATAACGTCAACAAGTGTGTGGTGCCGTTTCATAGGAACAATTGGCAATCGAACTACAACTAACACAAACAAATAGAGCTAGCCAACAAATGAATTCCTATGACCAAGTTAAAACATTTGCAATAATAATTTGTTGTTTCTTTATTTTTTTTCATTCAGATCCAGCTATGTACGGGTAGCAAGCGTCTAGGTATGTTCGCTGTAGAGAAATAAAAAAAACATGTACTGTTCGTGTGGGGGCAGCAGCTAGCTGCGTTTCATGCAAAATGTTAATGTGCACATTTGTTTAATAAATTTCAGAATTCATGGCCATTTCCGCATGGGCAAAAAAAAAAAACAAAAATAATAAAACAACAACAAAAATAGCTTTCAGGTTGTTGTTGTAAGACAAATAAATAATAATTATTATTTAAAAAATTACAATCATATCGACAATTGAGTCATTAATTTCGTTACAGATCAGACGATCGGAAAACAATTAGATTTTCAATTGAATAGCTCGACAATGAACTTCAGGGCGTATGACTGCTGACATAACGTATACGCAACATAAGTATCAAACTAAAAATCCTCAGGCAAGGACCGACAATGCCAAAAATAATATTTTTAAAAATATTTTTAAGCGTAGAAAAATCAACACCCCGAAGATGATATATTCAGACCGAATTTCCTGCTTCTTTCTTCTATTAAAAAAATCGATTTATTAAGACCCAGTTTTGTGTGGAAGAAAGTGGTTTCTTAATTTTGTTTTTTTTTTTTAAATTATCCTCATTCGCTTTAAAATGTAATTAATTTGATCGAATTGTTTAGTTGTCACCAGTGGCGTATACATGGCGACAGTAGTCATACGCCCCAGTCTACAGGGTAGCCGATATTCGACGGACCCATCTGGCAACGCCAAAACTTTTGACAAAGATGTCACATCGCTTAATGACATACCGCGTTTGAAGCGTCAGTTCAAGCAGATTTTTACCATGAACCAATGCACAGCACGCGAGCGATCTGAAATAGTTGAAATTTACATTCAACAGAAGAAGTCAATTGTGAAAACTCAACATTAAAAATGTGAGAAGTGCGCCTTCTAAGAACACCATTAAGCGTTTATACGAACAATTTTCGACTGGTAAGGCTCTTTGTAATCCGAAGAGGCCATATAAAAGTCGACCAAGGCGATCGGCCGAGAATATCGCTGCCGTACGCTGCCAGTGTTGGGAGGTCCCCAAGAACATCCCAAAAACGCCGTTCTCAGCAGTTGGGCATGGCTCGGTCCACTTTACAACGGATTATTCGCATTGATTTGCATTTGTTCCCGTACAAAATTCAATTGACGCAAAGAATGTTGCCTGCGGACAAGCCTCGTCGATTGGAATGGGCCCAAAGAGTCATCGAAATGGCCGAAGATGACGAGCAATTTTGGAACAAAATTATCATGTCCGATGAAGCCCATTTCACATTGAATGGGACCGTAAATTAGTAAAATTGCCGTTTTTACGCCGCTGAAAATCCTCAGGAGATTCAAGAAGTGCCTCTTCATGACGAAAAAGTCACAGTTTGGTGCGGCGTTAGTGCGAAAAATGAAAATGGCCATGCTGTTACCATCAATCAGGAGCGTTATCGTGACATGATGACCAATTTTGTGATGCCAATTATTCGTCGAAAGCGTATGAGGCAGTTCTGGTTTCAGCAAGACGGCGCTCTACCGCACACAAGTCGCATAACAATCGATTTTCTGAAGAATTTGTTTCCGGGCCGTTTGATGTCGAAAAGTGGTGATTTGGACTGGCCACCGCGTGTGCTTATTTGAAGTCAAAGGTTTACGTTAACAAGCCAAGGACCGTAGAAGAGCTCAATGACAGCATTCGTGAAGAAATAGCCGCTATTCCGGCCGAAATGTTGGCAAAAACGATAGAAAATGCAGCAAAAAGGGCACAATACGCCATCAACGCCAGGGGCGGCCATTTGAGAGATATCATATTCAAAAATTGATGTAAACAAATCTACTTGGAACAAATTAAATGATTAACATTGCCAACCGCCAAATTTTTATTCTTTTTTCTTTAATTTAAAAAAACATGGGTCCGTCGAATATGAGCAACCCTGTACATTGGAGGAGGTTTTGAGGAGAGTCACAAGTAGATATATTTCAAAAATTGTAACTTATTAAGACGATATTATTATCAAACTATCGGAAAGCAATTAGATTTTTAAATAGTTTGACAATGTAACTCGGGGCGTATGACTGTTCACATAACGTATACGGAACATAAATGTCAAACTAAAAATCCTCAGGCAAGGATCGACAAAAATATTATTTGGCATTAAAAAAATCAGGACCCCAGTAATGATTTTCTTCCATTAAAAATCGATCCCCACTTTTTCCGTTCAATATTTTTGTCACTTATTTTACATTTCCTCAAGAGAGGCATAAAATTGGAGAGAACCGGGGGAGACATGTGTGTTGCCTGATAAGAATAATCATCCATAAACAAAAAAAAACACAAACAAAAAAACTGCTATCAACAATTCACCACGCGTGCTTCTAAATTTGGCTGCTGCTTGTTGTTGTTGTGACGTATTATTTTTATTTTTATTATTGTTGTTGTTGTGAATTTTTGTTTGTGGTTTGATATCACGAAAGCGTGTGGAATCGTCATTTGACATTGACATTGAAATAAAACGAAATAAATAATAAAAAAATTAAGTAAGTCCAATTTTTGTTGATTACCACATTTGAGGTTTTGAGGAGAGAGAGAGACACGAGGAGATATATTTCGAAAATCGTAATTTATTAAGACCCAGTTTTATGTGGAAGAAAGTGGTTTCTTTTTTTTTAAATATTCTCTTAATACGTTTTAAAATGGAATTTATTTGAATGAATTGTTCAGAGGGTCTTAGGGGCGTATACATTGCGACAGTAGTCATACGCCCCAATATACCATGAAAAAATTATTTAAAAAATCCACGCCATTTATAGGCTTTGAAAAAAATTATTTAACAAATCCACGCCTTTTATAGGCTTTGAAAAAAATTATTTAAAAAATCCACGCCTTTTAAAGGCTTTGAAAAAAATTATTTAAAAAATCCACGCCTTTTAAAGGCTTTGAAAAAAATTATTCAAAAAATCCACGCCTTTTATAGGCTTTGAAAAAAATTATTTAAAAAATCCACGCCTCTCATAGACCTCGGAAAAATTATTTAAAAAATCCACGCCTCTCATAGACCTCGGAAAAATTATTTAAAAAATCCACGCCTCTCATAGACCTCGGAAAAAATTATTTAAAAAATCCACGCCATTTATAGGCTTTGAAAAAAATTATTTAAAAAATCCACGCCATTTATAGGCTTTGAAAAAAATTATTTAAAAAATCCACGCCTCTCACAGACCTCGGAAAAAATTATTTAAAAAATCCACGCCTCTCATAGACCTCGGAAAAAATTATTTAAAAAATCCACGCCTCTCATAGACCTCGGAAAAAATTATTTAAAAAATCCACGCCTCTCATAGACCTCGGAAAAAATAATTTTACAAATTCACGCCTCTCATAGTCCTCGGAAAAAATTATTTAACAAATTCACGCCTCTCATAGTCCTTGGGCTAACAGGTCAAACTCTATAATCTGAATGATCTCGGAAGAGATTTACTATAGATTAGATATGCATTTAGGAGACGAAAGACTGAATAGGAAAATGCTGAAGCATTGTGGCAAATTTAAATTCAAACGGCTTCGATTTCCTCGTAGCGTATGCGTTTTGTCAGCAGTCATACGCACCAATGGATCTGATCTGAAGGAGCCGAATGTCCGAAAATCAAAATACAGTAACATTATGACAATTTCTTTCAAAATTTCTTTGGTCTCCCCATGGCGTTTGTATGTTGCCAGCAGTCATACGCACCATTGGATCTGAATTCTATAAAAAATATTTGTTTGGTATTAATAATGGGGTAGCAGGACATTTGTGTAGAGTAGATGAGTTCTCCAATCATCTGATATAGACTAGATGGACTTGACTATGACATCTGTTGCAAACAAGTGACACTCAGGGATGGATTTAGAGATCATCTAATATAAAATATTGCAGAATATAAATGTAAAACACTCCCTTAATGCGGTGGCGTATACATTGTGTCAGCAGTCATACGCACTAATGGACCTGGACTAAATCACAATTTTAGATTAAATATATAAAAAAATATATTTTTTAATTAATTATGGGACAACAGATGAGATGACTTGTAGGAAGATGGTCTCTCTGACCATTTGCAGTGGAGATTATTATTACTCTGAGATTATTTTCTATAGAGTATAGAAATTTAGAGACTATATGGATAATATAGATAATATGAGCCTACAGATCATCACATAACTGAGGGCTCAATATTCTCTCGATTTTTTTTAATCTATAAAAATAAAGTGTTACATACTATGAAGTATTCTCGGACTCGAGATTCACCTACTATAGACGAAATAGGTTTACCTATGCTGCAGAGTAGAGTAGATTAATTTAGATGTCTACTACAGGAAAGACATATTACCTAAGTTTTCAATACTTTCTTCATTATCTTTAATGTAGGATTTACACAGGTGCGTATACGTTGTGTCAACAGTTATACGCACCAATGAACCTTGAAAGAAATCAAAATTTTTAGGAGGAAAAATCGAATAAAAGAATAATTTTTTAAAGTAAAATACTTACAGTGGCGTATACATTGTGTCAGCAGTCATACGCCCCAATAGACCTTGAATAATTTACATATTTCCCGAAAAGAAGAAGCTATGGAAATTATTTTTTTTTTTCAGATTAGATAATTTTTTTTTCACTATTGCGTCTTAAAGAAAAAAATATATTATGTGACTACAAAGTTATATAAAAATAGTTTACAATATTTCTCTACTCTCTTCACCTCTCTTATCTCTCTCCCATTTTAATTACCCAACATAATAATATGGTTACTGTAATTTTAACGCTTGTCTTAATTGATTTGTTAAAGTTCTAACTGGACGTTTCGTTTTTCAATTTACCCAACAACCATTACTAATGTTGTTACTTATTTTTTATTATTGTATAATAAATTAAAATTCCAAATAGTTTTTTTCTACTTAAACTCCCCACATTCAGTTCTCATAACACAAATGTCAATATATATATTTTTGTAAATACTAATCTTGAACTAACGATCAGCTTCGTTAAATAGGAAATTTTAACAAACAACCTGTTCTGTTAGTCGCTTAAATACTTTTTGTTATTATTGTTGTAAAATAACAGTAAATTATAGTATACACCTTACGTGTGCAATCACAATCTATTTGATGTCTCACTCGCTCGCTCACTCACCTTCGTCTTATTCTAAATCGTGAATGAAATGAAATTAAATGGCATGGAAGGGAAACACAAAAAGAAAAACAAACACAAAATCGAAAAGTAAACGACCTTGTAAAGCAAAAAAAATATATATGGAGGAAAAAACTAATTGAAAATGAAATAACCGGGAGGGGGAAAGAGATAGAGGGAAGGAAAAAATACGGAATGAATAAAAAAATAAATATTCACAACGTAATTTTTTCAAATACTACATATTCTCAGGCGAGAAAGGCATACCAACCATTAATTGTTGGATTTAGAAATGTAGAGAAACATTTACAAACAGTTGACTTAGAGGTTCACAATTTTAAACATATATAAATAAATATGCCAAATTTATGGGTCAAGCATTCTCACAGGAAATTATTATTCCTATGGGACAATACAGTTAAAATATTTGAATAAACTTTTATTCGAAGTGTGGCAAAAAAAAAAATCAAATACAATTTGAGTAAAATATAAAAAATTTTGAATGAATACTCCAAATGATCGGCTATTTAGTTATAAGTGCCCATTGGTGCGTATAACTACTGACACAACGTATACGCCACAATGTCTCTTTGATTACTAGGAGTTGGGTAGATATTTGTATATAAATAAATCGTTCAAATTCTATAAAATGTTTAATATTTTCTGAAAAAATCTGGTGATGAAGACGACATTAGATCTAGCGATATAGTGATATTTTTTCAAGTCAGCAGTCAATTAATTTTATAGGCAAATAAAAAACAATTTATTATGATTTTTTTTTTAATAAATTTGCTTCAGCCAAAATTAAAACCTTTTCAAAGTCAATGATAGAAAAAATTCACAATTTATTTGCCAGTGTCCATTGGTGCGTATAACTACTGACACAATGTATACGCCACCATTACTTTTCGATTATACTATTAAGTTAGGTAGATATTTGTATGTAGAAAAGTTCGCTAGAATCTAACAATATATTTTATATTATCTTAACTAAAAAACCAGTGAGCGGAGCAGTATAGTCGGACGTGGCCGACCATATGATACCCAACACAACTACCACGGAACTATAACTTTCTTCCGATTTTTATTCCAAGTTTGGGCAATATTTAGTGATTTGCCCGATTTGAGGTCAACAGCAGCCATTCCTTACACTGACATATTTTCCGAATATTACTAATATTCTGTACAGTCCTTCTAATTACTTGTCCATATTCCCTTCGCCGTGGAAATCTCTTAGATTTGTCAGTTTTCTGTAAAAATAAATTAATATGTTAATACATGTTTAAATATTACCAACATTCGCTAACGAAGTAGCAGGCATATGCTAATCTAAATATAAGTGGTATATAATTTTGAGTTTGTGTATACTAACAATAGATAATAAGCACTTCATAGATTCTTTATTGAATTTCAAAGTATCCAAAATATTTCATAAACATTTAAAAAAACAAACTTTAAACAGTGATGAACATTTTGCAATAAATATTTTGAACATAATAGACAAATCTAAGAGATTTCCGCATTTTGAAAAGGTGCGCCAAGTACTTTTGACTCAAATACCAGCTCAAGTGTTTTGCAGTTCTTTCCCTACTCATAATGATGAGTAGTCACTTAGAAAAACACTTAAAAATTATGGTACGATAGAATTTTATCATAAGAGGGAGTACACCAAATAAAGGGAGAGAGACAACAAATAAAAATTATTTTTTTTTATAAATAAAAAATAATATTGTGGACTCTATTTTTTCTTTAGTTAAATATTTTTGAACGTGTCAATAAGTCATGTTTTTACTTATGTATAATTTAATATATAAAATTAAAAAAAAAACAGAAATATTACTGAGAGATACCACCAAATAGGGAGAGCATGAAGAGAGCCGGAGGCAGGGAAGTTAAACAAAATAATTGTTTTTATGTATATAAACAACAAAAAAATCTCCAGTCACTATAATCTGCTGCAGCCGCAGTCAGGCCACACAGAGGTTCTGGGTGATCTCAAATTTAAATTCCCAACAACAACAATTAAAGCATGACCAAAAAACCCCTGTCACTTTCAATTTAACAGCAACAACATATCTACTCAAATTAATACCAACAAATCTCAAATGATCTTTTTTTGTTTTATTTATTTTTTTTTTTTTTTTGAGAGAGGTAGAATTTTATGTTTTATTTTTGCCTTTGATTTTAATAATTCTTAAGAGCTATTCTTAGAACTGTGCAAAAAAGAGAACCGGTTATAGTCAATTAAATTTTAACCAGTAGCCAGAAATAATAAACCGAAAAAAATGTATAGTGCGGAACTTGATTTCAGAGATTTGCGTTTTGTTATTGGCAGAATATGAAACTTCTGCAGGAGTATGTGGGATTTTTCGTGAGAATTAATTATGTCATAGTGATATCATAAATTTGAATATATTGGATTTAAATTTTATGTTATGTATAATAAATGGTTGTTAAAAAAAAAACAACAAACTGACTATTTTACAAAAATAAAATTAGGGAAATAATTTTTTTTCTGTTCTATATTTATAGAAGTCGAAACATTAAGTGACCTAAATTCTTAAGAATTTTATAAAAAGAAAAATTGAAAATATGACAAAAATAAATATTTGAAATACGTTTATCTTTATATGAGCAGATGTTGGAACACCATTGCGCATACGCGTTGACAATACTTATACGACCTAAGGTTTCATAATAAATAATCTACAATTTTACTTTCTCCAATATGTTTTTTGAAAAAAGTATAGTAGAAAATGTCATTCATAATTTTAAAGAAAGAAAAAATATTTTTTTTCTTCTAAAAATACAGATGCATTTCATATTCTCCAATCTACAAAAAGCTTTCAGAAGGATGAAAATCCTTAAATATACAATATATTTATTTATTAAACGAACAAATTGTTAGTGATTTTGGATTTTATTTCTTAGCATTATATAATATAAGTATTTATTATAATATTATTCTTTTTTCCAAAGAATGTCGTATACGTTCAGAAGAAATATGCATCAATGGACCTTGGACAAAAATCCAACAGAAACTATGGAAATAATTATTTTTCGATTTCCCATAATCTTGTAATTCTTGTTTGTGTTACAAAATTATTATATTAGTTTTGCTAAGCCTTTTCTCTGTGAAAAAAATGTATTTTTTGATCATAACATAGATCCTATTTCCTTAGCGTTGACCGATCTTCATCAAAACTGTCATGCTATGGCCAGTCCCCCTCTCTCACTCTCTGTAAAATTTCATAATATCCGAGTCATAATTGTGGCCTCTAGAGCTACAAGAAAAACACACAAAAATATAGTTTTGGTCCATTTCATTCCCTACATATTAACCGATCATTACCAATATGTGTCTTCTTTGGCCAGAACCCGTATTACGTGCAAAATTTCGTGAAGGGCCATTGCGTATAACTGCTGGCGGTAGTTATACGCCCCAAGGCGAAAAATATTAATTATCCAAAGTATAAATTCAACAGAAAGGAACACTCTCTAAAGAAATTAGATGAGCTACACGATCGAAATTCCTATAAAAAAGTAAGCCAGAGAGATACTACATACGCACCAGTATGCGACACGTTTCTCGGTGGCCGCTCATCAGGCATATTTGGCAATGTGGCTTATATATGATATAATTTAAATACAAGAATAAAATATATGGTCCTTCAAGCTGACTAAAATTTTGTTCGGAAAAGAATATACGCTCTTCCAAATAGTTTCTCAAAAACTATTATTTTTAGTGGTAATATTGAGATTGAAATATGGTCCGTCGATTTGCATTAGACTTCTTTCATTCTACTACTTTCATTCTATGGGTTTTAATTTGAAATTCATTTAGTCCTTCGAGTAGATAATTAAATATTTTTTATTTGGTCCTTGGGCCATCTAAAGTAATACTACTGCATTGGACAAATTATTGTGGCTATGGCATAATATTGCATATACGTGCTGACGGTAGTTATAAGCACCAAGGGGCAAAATATAAATTATCCGAAGTAGTAATTCAAACAATACTCTTTAGAGAAATTAGATGAGCCACATGATCGAAATTACAATAAAAAAGTAGGACAGAGAGATACTACATACCCACCATTATGTAACACGTTTAACAGTGGGTCATTGCCATCACGCATATTGGACAATGTGGCTTTACAAAGGTCGAAATTTCTATCGAAATCATATCTGCAAATTTGATTGAAACCTATCAAGGTTCGACATTTGTTACCACACCCGAACATCTAGAATATTTATACAGATTTTTTATTCAAGAAATATTATGAGACATCATTGCGTATAAGTGCTGGTAGTAGTTATACGCCCCAACGGGTCTGAATTAAAAATCTAAATTATTCATATACGTTTGAAGACAAGTTTCCAGAGTAATGAACAATTAAATTAATTTTTTGATGTATTAATTTTTTTTTTTGATGTAACTTCGAAGTATAAACAACCTACACGATCATAACAGCATATATAAGGGATATCTGTGTCTTCAAAAAAAAAACTTTCTTCACATAAGTCAGGAGATGGAATTTAGTGAGCTCCAGAAGATAAGAAAGGGCAAAAAACTTACAAAGGTCGTTATGTTGATAGTTTATATCGAAATTGTATCTGCAAATAAGAATGAAACATGTAAAGGTTCGACATTTGTCATCACACCAGGTCGTCCAGAATATTTATACAGTTTTTTTTATTCAAGGAATATTATGAGACATCATTGCGTATAAGTGCTGGCAGTAGTTATGCGCCCTAAGGGGTCTGAATTTATAATCTAAAGTATTAATATAGGTTTAAAGACAACTTTCCAGAGTAATGACGTGGATTTTCAAATGTATTTCTGAAACTTCGATGCATTAATTAACTACACGATCATGACAGCATAAATAAGTGATAGCTGTGTCAACACCAGGTGAATTTCAAATACGATATATTCCTCTAAAAAAACTTTCTTCACATAAGTCAGGAGATGGAATTTAGTGAGCTACAGATGATATGAAAAATACACTAACTTTAAAAAAATCGGGATTTCTTGAGTAAATACCTGCATTTTTTTCATAATTCCAGTAATGGAGGTTATTCTGCTTTTATTTTGCTTTACTGAAACCATTTGATTATTAAGTATGAACCCTTAGGGCGTATGACTACCGGCAGTACGTATACGCAATAACGAATTGTTTAGTATGAGCCCTTAGGGCGTATAACTACGTTTAGCATGTTTACGCAGTGATGCTACAGCAATACGTGCCCCTAAAAATCCGCCTGGTCTGGTCTTCCATGACTGTCTGTAGTAGATTTTGATGGCTTGAAAAGATACATATTTTTTAATTTGATATATTCAAATACTTTGTAATTGGCGAACTTTATTATTTTATTTAAATAAAATTATAATATTTTCCCAAAACTAAAACACAAAACCCACATTATTTTATTTTTTCATTTCCGTAAATATCACAAATCTGTATGAGAATGACGCATTCCATTCCACACAATACAAAAAACGTCATGAGAAACTTCAAATGTCCAGTTTTGAAAGCTTTTGTTTAATATTTATTTTTTTATTTACTTTCAAGTGTGTGTGCGGGAAAAAGTAAACAAGTGTTGCAACTTTTTTTGTTTAACATTTTTTTTTAATTGCCAAGAATTGTTTAAATAAATAGCAAAAATATATACATTTGTTATTTAATTATACAATGAGAACAACAACAAGTAGAAAAACAGTAACAGTAGAATAAACAATGAAACAAAAATCTTGAATTCTAATAAAACAGCTAAACCGTGTTGTGTTTCTCGCCCTGGCTGTCTGTCGGGTATTAAATTACGAGGTTAAATAACGGTTCAGCCGAATGCATGTTTTGTGTATCCAGGCGAGAGAGTATGGAACGTCAATGAAAAAAATAAAACAAACGTTTAAACAAATAATTGTCATGACACCACCATCGGGATGGCGGCGGGATATTTTGTTGTTATTATTTCAGCGTGAAATTGCAAGCCAGATAATTCGATTTCTAAACAATTTGAGAAAATAATTCCCAGAATCAACGATTTGTTTATATTTTAATTGAATATTTAGTTTTGGAGGTTATCGAACAATAGGCCTAAAGAAAATTTGATCCAATAGTTTGTAGAAATTCAGGCGAACTTTAAAAGTGAAAGCTTAGTCACCTCTCATTGGGATCATTTAGTTATTTTTGAGTAAGCCTTATAGAAACATTTTTATATTTAATATATTTTTTTTATTTTCCGAAACTATTTCCATATTGGGTTTGTGGACCTCCTCTCCCTTCCCTTTGCGGAATTTCAAACCTGATTTCTGTCTAGTGTTTTTTTTTTCTACATGCAATTTTCTATTTTGTCTCTACTGACCTTAATTTTGCCTTTGCAAAAAAAAACAACTTATTTGATATATGCATGCAATTACATGTCTCATTTCTATATAGATATTTCCCCTCTTGCCCTGCCTTCTTCATAATCCAAAGCCTCCACACACACACACACTCACACAAGAGTGACAACAGGTTTGCTTTGCATTTGAATTTAATTATTACATTTGCGTTTTCTCTTTCATTTGAAAAATGCCATGAATTTTTATTTCCTAGTTGTCGATTGAACGGGTTATTTTTTTAATTTACGAGGTACCATACAAAAGTTTGGGAAAAAATCAACAATAATTTAGATACAATATTAAGAAAAAACAAGAAACGTTCTTTGAGTAGATAAGAAAACGTTTGTTTATTAAGTATAACCCCTTAGGGCGTATGACTATCGGCAGCACGTATACGCAATGCTAGACTATTTAGTATGAGCCCTTAGGGCGTATGACTGTCGTCATAACTTATACGCAAGCCTTATTGCAGTACAATATGATCCAAAAATCAACCTGACCGTTCAATTAACAAAATTTTGATTCAGAATTCCCATTGAGAATTTTATAGAATTTCTGCTTCGGAATTCCCATAGTGAAATTTATAGAACCACTGGGAGAATCCTTTAAATGTTGGTTAACTAAATCCGTTTGATTATTAAGTATGAGCCTCTAGGGCGTATGACTACCGGCTGCACGTATACGCAATGGTAGACTATTTAGTATGAGCCCTTAAGGCGTATAACTATCGCCAGAACGTATACGCAAGCCGTATTGCAGCACAATATGATCCGTTCTTTAAAAAAAATCGATTCAGAATTTCCATTGAGAAATTTATAGAATCTCAAATCAGGTTCAGGTTTACAGAAATCATTTGATAACAAAATATGAACCTCTCTGGGGCGTATGATTACCGTCAACACGTATACGCAATAGTAGATTATTTAGTATGAGTCCTTAGGGCGTATAACTATCGTCAGAACGTATATGCAAGCCTGATTGCAGCAACATATGATCAAAAAATCGGTATGAGCGTTCTTTTAACAAATTTTATAATTCAAAATTTCCAAAGAAAAAATTATAGACCTACTGGAGAATCCTTTAAATGTTGGTTTACTGAAATCTTTTGATAAAAAGTATGAGCCTCTTTGGCGTATGACTACTGTCAGCACGTATATGCAATAGTGAATTATTTAGTATAAACCCTTAGGGCCCTTTAAACGTTGGTTTACTGAAATCATTTGATTATGTGCAGGGCGTATGACTATTGTCAGCACGTATACGCAATAGAGAATTGTTTAGTATGAGCCCTTAGGGCGTATAACTACGTTTAGCACGTTTAAAATCCATCTGGCTTTTGATGATCAATATATAATTTCAGCCTAATGTATATATTTTTGAATACGAAGAAACTATTTTTTTTTGGTCCTTCGAACATCATTTCTTGACATTTGTAAGACCCCGTCGATTTTTTTTGTCCAGTAGTAAAGCCTTAATATAGGTTTTTGGTCCTTCGATCATATTGGGTGCAATATTATAAGGCATTTTTGGTTGTTCAAGTGTCATAGCCTAAAATCCTCTATACTAAATGACTACAATTTTAATTACGGTATCTTCAGGGAAAAATGTGGAGAAGATTGTGGTTTTTTGAAGTATTTGGTCCTTTGATGATCATAATGATGGTAGCAATGCACTTTTGGTCCTTCGAGTAGATTACACAAATTAAATTATCAGTTTTCTAGGGGAGCTAGGAAAGGGAGGAACCCCGATTATGTTTACCAGAAATTATGTTTACCATAAATATTTTACTTTGAGAGTCATTTTACTTATATGTGGTCCTTCGAGTAGTCTTAATTACTTCAATTTGGCTTTTTAATTATTTGGTCCTTCGATTTAGTCGAATTTTAATTATTTGGTCCTTCGATCTAGGTCCGTAGTATTATTTGTGAATTTTGTTGTCTAAATGTTTCGTTTTTTATTTAATTAATTTTGTTTTTAATTATTTTCCATTATTTTTTGGTCCTTCGATCTCATAATTTGGAAAAGAATAAATTTTACATTTTAATTATATTTGGTCCTTCGAGTAGTCGAATTTTTATTTATTTGGTTTTTCTCTAGTTTAATTTCCGAAGGTATCCTGACTCATTGTCAACAGTTTTCGTTCTTTTTAATTATTTTAACTTTATTATTTGAATTCGTTTCTTTTTTTGGTCCTTCGAGCTGATAATGTAGACAATAGTATTTATCTTTTTGAATCATTTGGCCTTCTATTTGTCTAAATTAGTTCACATGATCATTACAATTATTTGGTCCTTCGATTTAGTCATTTCATTTATATTTGGACCATTGAGTAGTCAAGAATTTTAGCCTTATAAAGTTTCTATGGTCCTTCGAGCATACTGTGTGAAAGATTATTTGCTACTATTGACCCTTCGAGTTTTTTACAGTGCCTAATGATCCTCTATAAGAATGCGAACATTTTAAATTACGATAGCAACATGTCTAATTTACCATTCCTTAGCTGCTGGGGAAAACCCTTAAAGTTTTGCTTTACTGTTGACTGACAATTATATTAACAAGTGTATTATGAACCCATATATAGCCACAACGGTATCTAAGATCACATAAATGTAAATAAGTGTCTTATGAAAAAATATCTCTGGCCAGACTTAGTGTCATATATAACCCACATGAATAACCCCCAGACCCTCTCAAATGCATAGATTTGTATATCTATTCAGGGTCAACTTGTTTTACAAAGAAAAAAAAAACGCTGTGAATAAAAAACTAATATTTATGTAAGCCTTATTGTTTTTGTATATAGAATTTAATGTTGTTGTAAATATTTATTTAGTTTATTGTTACAGTTTTTTGTTGCTGTTATTGTCTTTCTCGGCAAGTAGGAAAGACAAAACGGTATTAAAACGCTGTAACAGGTTTCAGTTCAGACAACAAAAACAAACAAAACTAGAAAAATATTCAGTTAGTCTGTCTGTCAGTCACTGAGTTAGTGGTGCCCCTTGACTATGGTCCGTTATATAAATGACATAGAAAATGTTGCTGGAAATCAAACAAATAGTAAAAATATACTGGTTGTTGTTGTAAATATATATTTCATTGGAAACTGAAATGTTGTTTGTTTTCTAATCGAAGGACATTTGCTTGAAGGGTGTGTGTGAACACACCTATATAGATGGAGAGGGAGAAAGGGAGATAATGTAACATTTATTTTTCGGGATTAGTAGGAATTTTTCTACGGATATTGAGTAATATAGGATGGATTCTTAGAATATTACGAACTTTTTTTTTAATATTTGAAAAATAATAATAAAAAGGTGATATAATTTAAATAAATCAAAAATAAAATATTTGGTCCTTCGAGCTGGCGAAAATCTTCTTTAAAATATTATCAGTAATTTTTTGTAATAACTAAATTATCCAATAATCTTATTGAATTTAAAAATAGAAACCCTTATTAATATCAAGCTCTGAGAATTATATTTGGTCCTTCGACTGGCTTCTGAATAACTCAACAAAAAATAATTGGTCCTTCGAGCTGAGTTCAATTTTTTATTTAATAAATATGTTCGCTTTAAATATATACAAGACAAATTTTTGCATTAATTGGTCCTTCGAACATATTTAAATATGAAGTATTGAATGATATTTTTTCCTTCCCAGTATTTACATTTTAAAGAAATAACGGAAAAAGAGGAATATACTCAAAACCTTAGACATTGTAATATTGGTCCTTCGAGCATAGTTTCAAATTGAAAAAAAATGAACTACGTGTGTTTCCAGCATTTTGGTCCTTGCAAAATATTAAGATTTTTTTGGTCCTTCGATTAGACATTAGCAGAGAACAAATTGCATAGACTTTAAAATAAATGAACTTAACATTATCTTCATTAATCTGGCACATATATTTAATATTTTTTGGTCCTTCGAACTCCAGATTTAATCTGATTTACAAGTTCAACGGACTTAATTAACGTTGTGATAAAATAAGGAGTCTATTAATTAATTGAAATTCTATATTTTTTGGTCCTTCGAGCATATTGTTATGAGCTTATAGGATTTGTTGGGTTTTTTGTCTTTCGTAAGGGTGACACTATAAACTTTGTTTTAAAAAATGCCTAACCTAAGTTAGAATTGCAATTAAGTTAGGCAATACATTTCCTAAAGAGGTTCGATCATTTCTGGTTCTCTTTGCAGCACTAGGTAATTTAGTTCCATAGTTCATTCTTTGGTGCACATCAGTTATTCGGTGTCAGTGAATGGCCCGAACAATTCGAGCAAAAGTAACTATAGTTCCTTTTTCGGAAAAGGTTACATGAACTATTTCGTTCCAGAACAACCCGACTCTATGTTGTAGAAATTGTGATGCGCTAAAAAAGTACTGACATTTTTTTGGTCCTTCGAGCTACATATTATGCGATTTATTGGCTAACAATAAGTAAGCTATTGTATCTGTTGAGACCTTTGATTAGATTTTATTGTAAAATATTAGAGTGTAAAGATAGATCAAATTAACAAACATTAAATGACGTAAATCTACAGTAATCTAAAATTTATGTTGTTGGTCCTTCGAGCATAATTTTATGTGAACGATTGGCTTAACTGAAGTTCACTTTGTTATTCGAGTAGATTTCAATGCGATTATTTTGGACCTTCGAGTTGTTATCCATTTGATTTAGGATAGACGAGTTTTTTCTTTGAAATTAAATATTTATTTAGCTCTCTTAAATGTTGTTTTTTGTTAAAAACTTATATTGGTTTATTTGGTCCTTCGATCTGATTATATAATGAAGATGACTGTTTTTTAGTGACCTTAATTTTTTTGAAATTGGTCCTTCGATTAGACTAATTTAAAAGAGGTTATTGGTCCTTAAACCCACTTTCAACAACTTTCATATTTGTTTTCTTCTGGTCCTTCGAGCTGTTCCCTTTAGATTGAATCATAATATTGAGTTTAATTCTCTAACAATTTGGACCTTCGACTTTTTTCTTCTTCTTATTTTTGAAACTATTATAATCATTTTTGATGGTAAATTTAGATTTTCATGTGATTCACATCAGATACCTCTTTTATATTTGGTCCTTCGACCCAGTTGTGTTTAATGTATTTTATTTTACTGTGCGAATTGGTCTTTCGATCTAACTAATTAACCACATTAAAATGGCTTCTTATAAAAATAGTTTCTTATTCAGTTGCTCTAATTTTATATTCGATTTCAAAGAGAACTTGGTCCTTCGAGTGGACTAGGTTGCAAGCTATTTGAATTTCGTTTCCGTCCAACTGATTTATTTTAAATTAGGATTTTATTTCATTGGTCCTTCGACCTAATAATCTAGATGATTTAAAT
The DNA here is from genome assembly GCF_032173495.1 of Musca vetustissima. Taxonomy (NCBI): domain Eukaryota; kingdom Metazoa; phylum Arthropoda; class Insecta; order Diptera; family Muscidae; genus Musca; species Musca vetustissima. Next base: position 38,620 of record NW_026882373.1, read on the forward strand.
GGCCTCTTATGATAAAACAATTAATATTGAATTTTTATGTCACTGTAATAGTCATTCGACTCCGTTCACAACCCCTTTTTGTAACATTTTTCGGTATTCTTTTGGTCCTTCTGAGTGCTACTTCACTTTTATTTGGTCCTTCGAGTAGTCTTAATTAGTTCGAATTGTCTTTTTTTATTTCTTTCGTCCCTCGATCTAGTCATTTCATTTATATTGGGTCCTTCCAGTAGTCAAATTTTAATTATTTGTTCCTCCGATCTAGTTTCCTAGTATTAATTACGTAAATATTTTCTAACTTAATGTCTACATTTTTTATTTTAATTTTATTCGTTATTTTTTGGTCTTTGAAGCTGATAATGTAGACATTAGTATCTTGAATCACGTATATGTAGACATTAGTATCTTCACGTATATTTGGTCCTTCAAGTAATTTTAACCAGTTCAAACCTTCTTTTTAAATATTTGGTCCTTCGACCTAGTTCCCTAGTATTATTTACGCGCATGTTTTATCTTTACGTGCATGTTTCGTTTCTTATTTTATTTTTTTATTCCTTTTCGTTATTTTTTGGTCCTTCGAGCTGATAATGTAGGCAATATAATTTATCGTATTGAATCATTTCACTTATATTTGGACCATCGAGTAATCTTGATTAGTTCAAAGTATTGGTCCTTCGAGCAGTGTAAATTAGCTAAAATGATATTTGGTCCTTCGACCTAATTTCCATAGTAAAATTTAATAATAAAAATAAAAGTTCAGTACTCACCTAAATCTGGTATTGAGCTGGATGGTTCTTCACAGCTGCCATTTAAATTCATTGCTGACGCTGATGAGGCAGACATCGATGATGACGATTGTTGGTGTTGGGAGTGGTGCTGATGCTGGGAGCCTAAAGACGATGATGATGCTGCTGCCGACGAGGAAGATGATGACGAAGGAGAGCATACCATATGCGTTGTTGATCTATTCCCATCCGCCAGACAATTGCCTGGACCACCTATAACAACCGCATGATGCGAACCACCCAAACCCAGTGTGGCGGCAGAGGTGTGTTTAATTTTTGGCGGAGGCGGTGGTGGTGGTGGACGCATGGCAGTATTGTTGGTGTTGACGTTTGGCGTTGAGGTACAGGAGGAAGAATTAGAAGAGGAGGAGGAGGAAGAAGAAGACGTAGAATTTGTTAAGTGATGACCGCTACTGCTGGAAACTACAGGAGTACGAAATATATGAGTTGACGACGAATTAGAAGAATTCAAAATGGCTGACGATGGTGATGATGAGGAGGACGAAGAGGAGGATGAGGATGATGAAGATGAGGCATGCTGCTGATAGATTTGCTGGTGATGATGATGATTTGTTGGTGTGGATGTAATAATGTGATGCTGATGTTGTGTGTGATGATTGCCGGCGGCCTGTTGTTGATGGTGGAGGTTTTGTGAATGATTCTGATTCTGCTGCTGATGATGAAGATGCTGTGCTTGTTGTTGCTGCTGCTGATTACTATTTGTGATGAGATTGACCACATATTTGCGTGT